>NW_024609608.1:0-135000 GCF_018296145.1 Oncorhynchus tshawytscha | reverse complement strand
CAGGTATATTTTGATCTCTCTCTCTACCTTTCTCACTCCATCCCTCCCTCTATCCCACTCTCTTTCTCCATCCCTCACTCTATCCCACTCTCTTTCTCCATCCCTCCCTCTATCCCACTCTCTTTCTCCACCCCTCCCTCTATCACACTCTCTTTCTCCATCCCTCCCTCTATCACACTCTCTTTCTCCATCCCTCCCTCTATCCCACTCTCTTTCTCCATCCCTCCCTCTATCCCACTCTCTTTCTCCATCCTCCCTCTATCCCTCTCTTTCTCCATCCCTCCCTCTATCCCACTCTCTTTCTCCATCCCTCCCTCTATCCCACTCTCTTTCTCCATCCCTCCATCTTTCCCACTCTCTTTCTCCATCCATCCCTCCCTCTATCCCACTCTCTTTCTCCATCCCTCCCTCTATCCCACTCTCTTTCTCCATCCCTCCCTCTATCCCACTCTCTTTCTCCATCCCTCCCTCTATCCCACTCTCTTTCTCCATCCCTCCCTCTATCCCACTCTCTTTCTCCATCCTCCCTCTATCCCACTCTCTTTCTCCATCCCTCCCTCTATCCCACTCTCTTTCTCCATCCCTCCCTCTATCCCACTCTCTTTCTCCATCCCTCCCTCCCTCCCTCTATCCCACTCTCTTTCTCCATCCCTCCCTCTATCCCACTCTCTTTCTCCATCCCTCCCTCTATCCCACTCTCTTTCTCCATCCCTCCCTCTATCCCACTCTCTTTCTCCATCCCTCCCTCTATCCCACTCTCTTTCTCCATCCCTCCCTCTATCCCACTCTCTTTCTCCATCCCTCCCTCTATCCCACTCTCTTTCTCCATCCCTCCCTCTATCCCACTCTCTTTCTCCATCAAATCAAATCAAATCAAATTTATTTATATAGCCCTTCGTACATCAGCTGATATCTCAAAGTGCTGTACAGAAACCCAGCCTAAAACCCCAAACAGCAAGCAATGCAGGTGTAGAAGCACAGTGGCTAGGAAAAACTCCCTAGAAAGGCCAAAACCTAGGAAGAAACCTAGAGAGGAACCAGGCTATGTGGGGTGGCCAGTCCTCTTCTGGCTGTGCCGGGTGGAGATTATAACAGAACATGGCCAAGATGTTCAAATGTTCATAAATGACCAGCATGGTCGTATAATAAGAAGGCAGAACAGTTGAAACTGGAGCAGCAGCACGGCCAGGTGGACTGGGGACAGCAAGGAGTCATCATGTCAGGTAATCCTGGGGCATGGTCCTAGGGCTCAGGTCCTCCGAGAGAGAGAAGGAGAGAATTAGAGAACGCACACTTAGATTCACACAGGACACCGAATAGGACAGGAGAAGTACTCCAGATATAACAAACTGACCCTAGCCCCCCGACACATAAACTACTGCAGCATAAATACTGGAGGCTGAGACAGGAGGGGTCAGGAGACACTGTGGACCCATCCGAGGACACCCCCGGACAGGGCCAAACAGGAAGGATATAACCCCACCCACTTTGCCAAAGCACAGCCCCCACACCACTAGAGGGATATCTTGAACCACCAACTTACCATCCTGAGACAGGGCCGAGTATAGCCCACAAAGATCTCCGCCATGACACAACCCAAGGGGGGGCGCCAACCCAGACAGGATGACCACATCAGCGAATCAACCCACTCAGGTGACGCACCCCTTCCAGGGAGGGCATGAGAGAGCCCCAGTAAGCCAGTGACTCAGCCCCTGTAATAGGGTTAGAGGCAGAGAATCCCAGTGGAAAGAGGGGAACCAGCCAGGCAGAGACAGCAAGGGCGGTTCGTTGCTCCAGAGCCTTTCCGTTCACCTTCCCACTCCTGGGCCAGACTACACTCAATCATATGACCCACTGAAGAGATGAGTCTTCAGTAAAGACTTAAAGGTTGAGACCGAGTTTGCGTCTCTGACGTGGGTAGGCAGACCGTTCCATAAAAATGGAGCTCTATAGGAGAAAGCCCTGCCTCCAGCTGTTTGCTTAGAAATTCTAGGGACAATTAGGAGGCCTGCGTCTTGTGACCGTAGCGTACGTGTAGGTATGCACGGCAGGACCAAATCAGAGAGATAGGTAGGAGCAAGCCCATGTAATGCTTTGTAGGTTAGCAGTAAAACCTTGAAATCAGCCCTTGCTCCATCCCCCCCTCTACCCCACTCTCTTTCTCCATCCATCCCTCCCTCTACCCCACTCTCTCACTCCATCCCTCCCTCTATCCCACTCTCTTTCTCTATCCCTCCCTCTATCCCACTCTCTTTCTCCATCCCTCCCTCTATCCCACTCTCTTTCTCCATCCCTCCCTCTATCCCACTCTCTTTCTCCATCCCTCCCTCTATCCCACTCTCTTTCTCCATCCCTCCCTCTATCCCACTCTCTTTCTCCATCCCTCCCTCTATCCCACTCTCTTTCTCCATCCCTCCCTCTATCCCACTCTCTTTCTCCATCCCTCCCTCTATCCCACTCTCTTTCTCCATCCCTCCCTCTATCCCACTCTCTTTCTCCATCCCTCCCTCTATCCCACTCTCTTTCTCCATCCCTCCCTCTATCTCACTCTCTTTCTCCATCCCTCCCTCTATCCCACTCTCTTTCTCCATCCCTCCCTCTATCCCACTCTCTTTCTCCATCCCTCCCTCTATCCCACTCTCTTTCTCCATCCCTCCCTCTATCCCACTCTCTTTCTCCATCCCTCCCTCTATCCCACTCTCTTTCTCCATCCCTCCCTCTATCCCACTCTCTTTCTCCATCCCTCCCTCTATCCCACTCTCTTTCTCCATCCTCCCTCTATCCCACTCTCTTTCTCCATCCCTCCCTCTATCCCACTCTCTTTCTCCATCCCTCCCTCTATCCCACTCTCTTTCTCCATCCCTCCCTCTATCCCACTCTCTTTCTCCATCCCTCCCTCTATCCCACTCTCTTTCTCCATCCCTCCCTCTATCCCACTCTCTTTCTCCATCCCTCCCTCTATCCCACTCTCTTTCTCCATCCCTCCCTCTATCCCACTCTCTTTCTCCATCCCTCCCTCTATCCCACTCTCTTTCTCCATCCCTCCCTCTATCCCACTCTCTTTCTCCATCCCTCCCTCTATCCCACTCTCTTTCTCCATCCCTCCCTCTATCCCACTCTCTTTCTCCATCCCTCCCTCTATCCCACTCTCTTTCTCCATCCCTCCCTCTATCCCACTCTCTTTCTCTATCCCTCCCTCTATCCCACTCTCTTTCTCCATCCCTCCCTCTATCCCACTCTCTTTCTCCATCCCTCCCTCTATCCCACTCTCACTCCATCCCTCCCTCTATCCCACTCTCTTTCTCCATCCCTCCCTCTATCCCACTCTCTTTCTCCATCCCTCCCTCTATCCCACTCTCTTTCTCCATCCCTCCCATTGTTTTCCTTTCTCTCGCTTTCCCTTCCTCTCCATCCTTCTTCTTCCTTCTTCTCCTTGCTCACTATCTCTCTCCTTTCGTCTCCACTTGTTCCTCCCTTTCTTCATCTCCTCCTCTCTCTGCCTGCAGCTAGTTAGTGGCCTAGATAGTGATCATTGCAGAATGTTAGTTACTGTAGTCAAAGAAACAAAACTATGGTAATATGGAATCAAGGGAATGCACACACACATGCAGCAAATATAGCTGTTGCATATTTATTGAATTAGAATGCTCCCTATACACCATAATGCTGTTGATGCTTTTCAGTGTGTTGTGAATTAGAATGCTCCCTATACACCATACAGTATAATGCTGTTGATGCTTTTCAGTGTGTTGTGAATATGAATGTGACTGAGAGAGAGAGTGAGGGAGAGAGAGGCAGAGAGAGAGAGAAGACAGAGAGTACTGTATTTCTCAGTGATAGGAAATGGTTGCATAGAATGCCAAACTGGAACTCCTTAAAGGGCTGCTTTAAGTATCACAAGTCCATTGCAATGGAAATATACATTCAACCGTGTTGAGATTTTCAAAGCTGTGTGTTCACTTAAAAAGAAAATAGATGGGATCAACAAATCTAGGCCAGGGGATATTTTTCAGCCTGGGACCCAAATGAGAAATTCTGTGTTTTCCTGGGACCCAAATGAGAAATTCTGTGTTTTACTGGGACCCAAATGAGAAATACTGTGTTTTACTGGGACCCAAATGAGAAATTCTGTGTTTTACTGGGACCCAAATGAGAAATACTGTGTTTTACTGGGACCCAAATGAGAAATTATATGTTTTCCTGGGACCCAAATGAGAAATTGTGTTTTCCTGGGACCCAAATGAGAAATTATGTGTTGTCCTGGGACCCAAATGAGAAATTGTGTTTTCCTGGGACCCAAATGAGAAATTGTGTGTTTTCCCGGGACCCAAATGAGAAATTATGTGTTTTCCTGGGACCCAAATGAGAAATTGTGTTTTCCTGGGACCCAAATGAGAAATTGTGTGTTTTCCTGGGACCCAAATGAGAAATTATGTGTTTTCCTGGGACCCAAATGAGAAATTATGTCTTTTCCTGGGACTCAAACTTATGAAAACACGCAACTACAGTATATGTAAATATTGGTACATTTCATTGCCCTTATGCCTAAAACTAATGCAATATAGACAAAAACAAAGAACAATGACATGAAATACCCATATAGATAGCTATTCATGTTTATTTTTCCCCAGAAAAAAATCTGTCTATGTTGGAACTGTTGCTGTTAAAATACAATAATTCATTTTCATTCTGAACTGGAATAAACTGATTGATCACATCACACAGAACACTGTTTTTGATAGTGCAACCCAAAGTAACAGTACAGATGAAAAATGATCAGGCTTACTGTACATCTTAATGTATAAAGTATTGTTGGAAATGTAGCTGTTAAAATACAATAAATATGTTTTATTCTGAACTGCAATAAACTGATTGATCAAATCACACAAGTTGAAGTTTTCAACAAGCATGTCTATTCTGGGCTCAGGTTTTGACGGTGTAACACTGAGGTCATGCTCTGCATTGAGTCTGTTTCCTTATTTGTTTTTGAAGTATGCCAGAGTTGAGAACCCTGACTCGCATAGGTAAATGGTGCCAAACTGGATCAGAACATCTACTGCTTTCTCAGCCAGGCAGGAGACAGCTTCCTGCTGTAGATGAGCAACCCAGAACTGTGTGAACTAGCTAGCTATTAACTGTGTTAGCTAGCTAGCTATTAGCTGTGTACAAGGTTTATCACATTTCAGGTAATGACCCAAAATAAAGACTGTGTTAAAGTAGCAATGTTTATTACAACAACAGGGGCAGGCAAACAACAGGTCAAGGCAGGCAGGGGTAGATAATCCAGAGTAGTGGGGAAAAGGTACAGGACGGCAGGCAGGCTCAGTGTCAGGGGAAGGCAGAGTGGTCAGGCAGGCGGGCCCAGAGTCAGGACAGGCAAGGGTCAAAACCAGGAGGGAGAGACTAGGGAAAAGCAGGAGCTGAGACAAAACGCTGGTTGACTTGACAAACAAGGCGAATTGGCAACAGACAAACAGAGAACACAGGTATAAGTACCCAGGGGATAATGAGGAAGATGGGCGACACCTGTAGGGGGTGGAGACAAGCACAAGGACAGGTGAAACAAATCAGGGTGTTTGGCAAGGTTGTTGTTTGAAAGAGAAACTCACATCTACTACTATGAGAGATAGTACTCCGTTATTTCTGCTTATTATCACCTGTTATTAAATGACACCAATGCCTTGCTAGCTGACTTACTCTTCCACTGTCGAAGCACTGTTTCCTGAAGCACTGTTTCTTGAAGCACTGTTTCCTGAAGCATTCTGCCCTGTTCTGAAAGAACTCCCTGGGTTTTCCATCAAGCTGTGGATGTTTGGTCAGGATGTGTTTTATTAATTTGTTCGTTTTGAGAGACTCATTACTTAGCACTTCCCCACACAAACACATTGTGGGCGCTCCTCATTATTTCATTAAGTTTGTATGAAACCAAGAGAGAGAAACTCATCACTGTATTTGTGTTTCATGACGATTGAGCTCAGTCAGAACTTGTGGCCAGCTTGAGTCCATTGGATGACAGTGGTGAGTGATGGCGAGTGGGAAGGACAAGTCAGAGGCTGACAGGTCATCATCTGCTGCAGTGATCTTCAAGAAAACCTCAGAAAAAAAGATGAGGTAAACCGCAAAGCATACGGGCATCTCCCAATCGCGCAGCTGCCAAACTGAGCAGAGACCGCTGCTAAGCTGAGAGGGCACTGAACAGAGAGCACAGTTTCACTTGGCCAAATCAATTCCAGTAATGAATGAAATAATGATACATTTACTCTGACACGTTGCGACCCACCATTAACCGGCCCACGACCATTTTGTGTTGCGACCCACCATTAACCGGCCCACGACCCATTTTGTGTTGCGACCCACCATTAATCGGTCCACGACCCATTTTGTGTTGCGACCCACCATTAATCGGTCCAAGACCCATTTTGTGTTGCGACCCACCATTAATCGGTCCACGACCCATTTTGTGTTGCGACCCACCATTAATCGGTCCACGACCCATTTTGTGTTGCGACCCACCATTAACCGGTCCGTGACCCATTTTGTGTTGCGACCCACCATTAACCGGTCCGTGACCCATTTTGTGTTGCGACCCACCATTAACCGGTCCACAACCCATTTTGTGTTGCGACCCACCATTAACCGGTCCACGACCCATTTTGTGTTGCGACCCACCATTAACCGGTCCACGACCCATTTTGTGTTGCGACCCACCATTAACCGGTCCACGACCCATTTTGTGTTGCGACCCACCATTAACCGGTCCACGACCCATTTTGTGTTGCGACCCACCATTAACCGGTCCACGACCCATTTTGTGTTGCGACCCACCATTAATCGGTCCACGACCCATTTTGTGTTGCGACCCATCATTAATCGGTCCACGACCCATTTTGTGTTGCGACCCACCATTAACCGGTCCGTGACCCATTTTGTGTTGCGACCCACCATTAACCGGTCCACAACCCATTTTGTGTTGCGACCCACCATTAACCGGTCCACGACCCATTTTGTGTTGCGACCCACCATTAACCGGTCCACGACCCATTTTGTGTTGCGACCCACCATTAACCGGTCCACGACCCATTTTGTGTTGCGACCCACCATTAACCGGTCCACGACCCATTTTGTGTTGCGACCCACCATTAACCGGTCCACGACCCATTTTGTGTTGCGACCCACACTTTAAGAAAGGCTGATCTAGACCAATGACATCTTTCCAAACTATTTTTGAGTGAACGAGGACAGGAACATGGACTATGTAAACAAAGGCAGTAGAATAACGGAGAAAGATAGAGTGATGGAAAGGACAGAGCAGAAGTGACAGAGAGACAGAGTGAAAGGAATGTGGAGGAAAGGTTTGACAGGCAGAAAGGTCAACATCTGGTGAAGGAAACACCAGAGGACTGAGAAAGAAAGAGGAGGAAATAAAGTGAGGCAGAGGAGAGCGCAGCTTGGGAAGGTCACTGAAGGACAGAATATAGAGTCAAAAGAAAACTAAATGAAAAGAGGATGAGGAGAGGATAAGAGAGAAAGAGAGAGGTGGCCCAGATTGGGGCTAACCCTAGCCTATTCCGATTTCACACATGGCACGCCTATCCCCAAAATCCTCCCAGAATCATCTGAGGACCAACTTCCTTCAGCCGCGGCTCTCCTCAGAGAATTTCATTAATCACGCTATCACAATTAGACTAGAGAGAGAGAGAGAGACAGGGAGAAGAGAAATACAGGGAGTGAGGGACACACAGAGAGAGAGAGAGAGAGAGAGAGAGAGAGAGGGGGAAGCATCAGGGACAGAGAGGGAGATAGAGAGGGAGCATCAGGGACAGAGAGAGAGAGGGAGAGAGAGAGAGGGAGCATCAGGGACAGAGAGAGAGAGAGAGGGAGCATCAGGGACAGAGAGGGAGAGAGATCATCAGGGACAGAGAGAGAGAGAGAGAGAGAGAGAGAGAGAGAGAGAGAGAGAGGCAGCATCAGGGACAGAGAGGGAGAGAGATCATCAGGGACAGAGAGAGAGAGAGAGAGAGAGAGAGAGAGAGAGAGAGAGAGAGAGAGAGCAGCATCAGGGACAGAGAGGGAGAGAAAGGGAGCATCAGGGACAGAGAGAGATAGTGAGGGAGCATCAGGGACAGAGAGGGAGGGAGAGGGATCATCAGGGACAGAGAGAGAGAGGGAGCATCAGGGACAGAGAGGGAGAGAGTGGGAGCATCAGGGACAGAGATAGAGAGAGGGAGCATCAGGGACAGAGAGGGAGAGAGAGGGAGCATCAGGGACAGAGAGAGATAGTGAGGGAGCATCAGGGACAGAGAGGGAGGGAGAGAGAGAGTTTTGAAACTTCTGTATGTGTAATGTTTACTGTTAATTTTTATTGTTTATTTCACTTTATATATTCACTTTATATATTATCTACCTCACTTGCTTTGGCAATGTTAACACATGTTTCCCATGCCAATAAAGCCCTTGAATTGAATTTAATTTAATTTAATTGAGAGGGAGCATCAGGGACAAAGAGAGAGAGAGAGAGAGGGAGCATCATGGACAGAGAGAGGGAGCATCAGAGAGAGAGGGAGCATCAGGGACAGAGAGAGGGGGATCATCAGGGACAGAGATAAAGGGAAAATCAGAGAGAGAGAACATTAGTGACAGAGAAGGAGAGAGGGAGCATCATGGACAGAGAGAGAGGGAGCATCATGGACACAGAGAGAGAGCATCATGGACAGAGAGAGAGAGCATCATGGACAGAGAGAGGGAGCATCATGGACAGAGAGAGAGAGAGGGAGCATCATGGACAAAGAGAGAGAGAGAGGGAGCAACATGGACAGAGAGAGGGAGCATCATGGACAGAGAGAGAGAGAGAGGGAGCATCAGGGACAAAGAGAGAGAGAGAGGGAGCATCATGGACAGAGAGAGAGGGATCATCAGGGACAGAGATAAAGGGAGAATCAGAGAGAGAGAGAGAGAGAACATTAGTGACTGGGAGAGAGAGAGGGAGCATTGTGGACAGAGAGAGAGGGAGCATCATGGACAGAGAGAGAAAGCATCATGGAGAGAGAGAGAGAGAGATCAGGAGTGTGTGTGCAAGAGAGGCTGAGGAGAAACAGTAGTTATCATAGTAGATAGAAGTTCATATTATCAGAGCTGTAGCTCCGCCCACCGGTGAAGTGGAGCAGAACAGCGTGCGTGATTGTATTCCATGTATTCATTCCGTGCATTCAGAGTGTGTGTGCCATATGTTTTTGCGTATGTGGTCTTTTGTCCATGTCTCTGCGTTGTTCTAATGAACCTGGGGTTATTGTTGACCTTGGTCGTGTTGTGTTATTGAGCATATAGCTGGGGGCTGGATGAGCAGCATTGCCTGGGCTCCATCTCTAGTCAGTCAGACAGTAATACACCATATCCATTATTATTACTGACTCACTTGCTGCCCTCACATCTCAGCTACAGCATTCTGTCTGCATCCAAACATACTGTAGGTTCGTTCTCACTGACAATTTTCATTTACAGCACTTTGGGGGCGAATCCTACTTCCGCCTTGGTCACATTTAAGTTGCACTTAACTACCACTGATGTCAATACATGACTAAGTGAACATTTGAAGTTACGAACTGGCACAGAGAGACAGGAAACACAGGGATAAATACACTGGGGGAAATAAGCGACACCTGGAGGGGGTGGAGACAATCACAAGGACAGGTGAACCAGATCAGGGCGTGACACTGTCTCTCCATAAAGTACTTCATGTTCCATAGAGAAATGTGATTCAAGTATCGAATCTGGAGAGATGAAGACAGAAACCTTGAGGCACTTAATCCATTCTCTGTGTGTGTGAGTGTGTGTGTGTGTGTGTGTGTGTGTGTGTGTGTGTGTGTGTGTGTGTGTGTGTGTGTGTGTGTGTGTGTGTGTGTGTGTGTGTGTGTGTGTGCATGCTCACTTCTGTTTTTCATCAACTTCACACCATCTGCTTTGTATTGAATACATTGAACAGCGGCAGAATAGCGACGAACTGTTCCAACTCTCTTGAGCTGAATATATGATAGTCTAAACCAGATACTTGGGCATCCATGGTGTCATTAACTGTAATTTTTGTTCTAATGCCTTGTGAAGTGAATCAAGCACTATAGCTGCAGAATTAAACTGCAGAGGTAGAAAAGAGGAGAAGGCTGTAGGTACCCTGAACTTTTCCCTGGTCAATAATAGTCTGCTTCCTCAAGGTTTATTCCTTTCCATTTTATGAGGGTTTTGACCCAGGTTGCTGGTTTGCACTTGCTATCTTGAGATATGCACATGTCACTCATGACTTTTGCCAAAATCCCAAAGTGACCTTACGTACATATCCCAACGAAAAGACATGGAATACAGGCAACATCTGCACTTTCAAGGAGCAGGACGCTAATCCGGACGCTTATAAGAAATCCTGCTATGACCTCTGACGAGCCATTAAACAGGCAAAGTGTCAATACAGGACTAAGATCAAATCCTACAAGGCCGGATCTGGCGCTCGTCGGAGGTGGCAGGGCTTGCACACTATCATGGATTACAAAGGGAAACCCAGCCACGAGCTGTCCAGTGACGCGGACATACCAGATGAGCTAAATGCCTTCTATATCATGCTTTGAGACAAGAAACACTGAACCATGCATGAGAGCACCAGCAGTTCTGGATGATCTCACTCTCCGTAGCCGATGGAAAATGTTGGCCTTTAAACAGGTTAACATTCACAAGGCCACAGGCCAGATGGATGACCAGGAAACATACTCACAGTATGCGCTGCCCAGCTGGCGGGTGTCTTCACTGAAATTTTCAACCTCTCCCTGACTCAGTCTGTAATACTTACATGTCAAGCAGACCACCATAGGCCCTGTGCCCAAGAATGCCAATGTAACCTGTCTAAATGACTATCGCCCCGTAGCACTCACATCTGTATCCATGAAAGGACTCCATTTTCACCCACGACTGCGAGAGCGCGCACGACTCCAACACCATCATTAAGTTTGCTGATGACACAATGGTGGAAGGCCTGACCACAGACTATGATGAGACCAGCTATAGAGAGGAGGTCAGTCACCTGGCAATGTCAAATCAAATGTTATTGGTCACCTACTGTACACGTGATTTGCAGATGTTATTGCGGGTGTAGCAAAATGCTTGTGCTACTTGCTCCGACAGTTTAGTGCTATCTAACAAGTAATATCTATCAAATTACACAACATGTACCAAACACACACAAATCTAAGTAGGAATGAATTGAGACTATATGCTGTACATATGGACGAGCGATGTCAGAGTGGAACGGACTAAGATACAGTAGAATAGTATAGAATACAGTATATACATATGTGATGAGTAATACTAGATATGTAAACATTAAGTGACTAAGATACCGTATAATAGTATAGAATATAGTATATACATATGTGATGAGTAATACTAGATATGTAAACATTAAGTGACTAAGATACAGTAGAATAGTATAGAATATAGTATATACATATGTGATGAGTAATACTAGATATGTAAACATTAAGTGACTAAGATACAGTAGAATAGTATAGAATACAGTATATACATATGAGATGAGTAATGCCAGATATGTAAACATTATTAAAGTGACTAGTGTTCCATTCCTTAAAGTGGCCAGTGATTCCTAGTCTATGCCTGTAGGCAGCAGCCTCTAATGTGCTAGTGATGGCTGTTTAACAGAAGTTGTTTTTCAGTCTCTCGGTCTCAGCTTTGATACACCTGTACTAGAGGTTGACCGATTATGATTTTTCAACACTGATACCGATACCGATTATTGGAGGACCAAAAAAGACAATCTTTTAATTGTACTGACCTCGCCTTCTGGATGATAGCGTGGTGAACAGGCAGTGACTCAGGTTGTTGATGTCCTTGATGATCTTTTTGGCCTTCCTGTGAGATCGGGTGGGTAGCCATTTCGGTTTGTCAGTGATCTGTACGTCAAGGACAACAACCTGTCCCTCCACGTCAGCAAGACAAAGGAGCTGATCGTGGATTACAGGAAACGGAGGGCTGAGCACGACCTCATCCACATCGACAGGGCTGAAGTGGAGCGCGTCGAGAGCTTCAAGTTCCTCTGTGTCCACATCACTAAAGAATTAACATGGTCCACAGTCAAATCAAATCTAAGTTTATTTGTCACGTGCGCCGAATACAACACCTTACAGTGAAATGCTTACTACAGGATCTAACCAATAGTGCAAAAAAGGTATTAGGTGAGCAATAGGTAAGTAAAGAAATTAAACAACAGTAGAAACACAGGCTATATACAATAGCAAGGCTATAAAATTATTAAGGCTACATACAGACACCGGCTAGTCAGGCTGATTGAGGTAGTATGTACATGTAGATATGGTTTAAGTGGACACAATGCAGATAGACCGGTTAGCCAATGTGCGGGAGCACTGGTTGTACGGCCCAATTGAGGTAGTATGTACATGAATGTATAGTTAAAGTGACTATGCATATATGATAAACAGAGAGTAGCAGCAGCATAAAAGAGGGGTTATGGGGGGCACACAATGCAAATAGTCCGAGTAGCCATTTGATTACCTGTTCAGGAGTCTATTGGCTTGGGGGTAAAAACTGTTGAGAAGCCTTTTTGTCCTAGACTTGGCACTTTGAGATTTGAGGATATCAGGACCCATGCCAAATCTTTTTAGTTTTTTATGTTTAATACATTTGCAAAAAATTCTAAAATCCTGTTTTTGCTTCGTCATAATGGGATGTTGTGTGTAGATTGATGAGAAAAAAAACGATTGAATCCACTTTAGAATAATGCTGTAACTTAACAACATGTGGAAATAGCCAATACTTTCTCAATGCATAGTCCACTGCTGCTACTGTTTATATATCCTCTTGCCTATTCACTTTATCCCTACCTATATGTACCTATATGTACCTATACGTACGTATGGCAAATCACATTGTATTTGTCACATGCGCTGAATACAACAGGTGTATGCTTACTTACAAGCCCTAACCAACAATGTAGTTCCCTAAAGTAAAAAATTATATTAAAAGTAACACAAAATGACATTCCAATATCGAGGCTATATACAGGGGGTACAGGTTAGTCGAGGTCATTTGTACATGTAGGTAGGGGTAAAGTGACTATTCGCTTTATGTAGTAAAGTAGCAGCAGTGTAAAAACAAATGGGGGGGTCAATAGTTCGGGTGGCTATTTGATTAATTGTTCAGCTGTCTTATAGCTTGGGGGTAGGAGCTGGTCACTTCTTATGGTATCGGGGACGGTTGCGTCCCACTTGGGCAAAAAAAACAGGGAAAATGCAGCGCGGCAAATAAAAAAAAATGATATAAAAATCAAACCTTCATTAAATCACACATGTAAGATACTCAATTAAAGCTACACTCGTTGTGAATCCAGCCAACATTTCAGATTTTAAAAAGGCTTTTCGGCGAAAGCATAAGAAGCTATTATCTGATGATAACACAAAAGTCAACAAAGAGGGTAGCATATTTCAACCCTGTAGGCGCTACACAAAACGCAGAAATAAAATATAAAACATGCATTACCTTTGACGAGCTTCTTTTGTTGGCACTCCAATATATCCCATAAACATCACAATTGGTCCTTTTGTTCGATTAATTCCGTCCATATATATCCAAATGTCAATTTATAAAGCGCATTTGATCCAGAAGAAAACAGCTTCCAAAATGCACAATGTCAATACAAATATTTCAAAAGTTGTCTATAAACTTTGCCAAAATATTTCAAACTACTTTTGTAATACAACTTTAGGTATTTTTAAACGTTAATAATCGATCAAATTGTAGACGGGTCTATCTGTGTTCAATACAGGAAGACAACGAACCATGCTACTTTTCACGTCTTGCGCACTCTCAACAGTGTTACCCAGTCCCTAGATGGCCGTACTTCTTCATTGCACAAATGAATAACCTCAACCAAATTCCAAAGACTGGTGACATCCAGTGGAAGCGGTAGGAAATGTCGTTTGCCAACGAGAACTCACTGAACAGACAGGGACCTAAAAAAAAAAGATTCTGAATGGTTAGTCCTCTGAGTTTTGCCTGCTACATAAGTTCTGTTATACTCACAGACATGATTCAAACAGTTTTAGAAACTTCAGAGCGTTTTCTATCCAAATCTACTAATCTTATGCATATCTTATATTCTTGGCATGCGTAGTAGGAAGTTGAAATTGGGCACGCTATTTATCCAAAAGTGAAAATGCTGCCCCCTATCCCAAAGAGGTTATTAAGAAGCCTTTTGTACCCAGACTTGGCACTCCAGTACCGCTTGCCGTGCGGTAGCAGAGAGAACAGTCTATGACTTGGGTGATATTGCCTAGTATAGGTCCTGGATGGCAGGAAGCTTGGTCCCAGTGATGTATTGGGCCGTACACACTACCCTCACGGTGAGATGCCAAGTAGTGGCCATACCAGGCAGGGATGCAACCGGTCAGGATTTTCTCGATGATGCAGCTGTAGAACTTTTTGAGGATCTGGGGATCCATGACAAATTCCTGCTTGGTCCCAGTGATGTATTGTGCCGTACACACTACCCTCACGGTGAGATGCCAAGTAGTTGCCATACCAGGCAGGGATGCAACCGGTCAGGATTTTCTCGATGATGCAGCTGTAGAACGTTTTGAGGATCTGGGGATCCATGACAAATATTTTCAGTCTCCTGAGGGGGAAAAGGTGTTGCCGTGCCCTCTTGACAACTGTCTTGGTGTGTTTGGACCATGATAGTTTGTTGTTAATATGGGCACTAAGAAACTTGAAACTCTCCACCCACTCCACTACAGCCCCGTCAATGTTAATGGGGGCCTGTTCGGCCCTCCTTTTCCTGTAGTCCACGATTATCTCCTTTGTCTTGATCACATTGAGGGAGAGGTTGTTGTCCTGGCACCACACTGCCAGGTCTCTGACCTCCTCCCTGTAGGCAGTCTCATCGTTGTCAGTGATCAGGCCTAGTACTATTGTGTAGTCAGCAAACTTAATGGTGGTGTTGGAGTCGTGCAGAGTCACACAGTCGTGGGTGAGCAGGAAGTACAGGAGGGGACTAAGCACGCACCCCTGAGGGCCCCGGTGTTGAGGATCAGTGTGGCAGATGTGTTGTTGCCTACTCTTACCACCTGGGGACGGCCCGTCAGGAAGTCCAGGATCCAATTGCAGAGGTAGGTGTTTAGTCTCAGGGTCCTTAGCTTAGTGATAAGCTTTGTAGGCACTATGGTGTTGAACGCTGAGCTGTAATTACCTCGTATTCCGGCACATCGACTCGGTACTGGTACCCTGTATATAGCAAAGTTATTGTTACTCAATGTTTATTTATTCCTTGTGTTATTATTTTTAATATGTTTCTCTCTGCATTGTTGGGAAGGGCCCATAAGTAAGCATTTCACTGTTGGTCTCCATCTGTTGTTTACGAAGCATGTGATAAATATGTTTTATTTTATTTTACTTGATGTCAATGTGAGATTATTGTGAAAATTCAACATGTGGCTATGCCCATAATGCTAGCAGACACTACAGTCTAGACTTGCTCACATTTTATGATGTGCTTGTAGATGCCTCATAATGGAATGGTTTTACAGTGTGTCAGCACAGCTGACAGAGACAGGCCGGGGGGGGAGAAGGAGAGAGGGGAGGGAGAGGAGAGAAAAAGACTGAGGGAGAATTAATAACCAGCACACATCAGCAAAAATACCTCAACTGACAGACAGAATTGAGAGATGGAGAGAAAGAGAGAGCGAGACAGAGTTAGACAGTCAGACAGACATATATGGAGGGAGAGGAGAGAGGAGAGGAGAGGAGAGGAGAGGAGAGGAGAGGAGAGGAGAGGAGAGGAGAGGAGAGGAGAGGAGAGGAGAGGAGAGGAGAGGAGAGGAGAGGAGAGGAGAGGAGAGAGAGGAGAGGAGAGGAGAGAGAGAGAGGAAAGAGAGAAATGACAGACAGACAGACAGACAGACAGACAGACAGACAGACAGACAGACAGACAGACAGACAGACAGACAGACAGACAGACAGACAGACAGACAGACAGACAGACAGACAGACAGACACATGGAGAGAGATGGACGGAGAGGAGATGAGAGGGAGATAGACAGACAGAGAGGATATGGAGAGGAGAGGGAGACAGACAGAGAGGATATGGAGAGGAGAGGGAGACAGGCAGAGAGGATATGGAGAGGAGAGGGAGACAGACAGAGAGGATATGGAGAGGAGAGGGAGACAGACAGAGAGGATATTGAGAGGAGAGGGAGACAAACAGAGAGGATATGGAGAGGAGAGGGAGACAGACAGAGAGGATATGAAGAGGAGAGGGAGACAGACAGAGAGGATATGGAGAGGAGAGGGAGACAGACAGAGAGGATATGGAGAGGAGAGGGAGACAGATAGGTGTTGAGTGATAAAAGTGAAGGAGGACAGGGAAATTAGGTAATGTGGTGAGTGGTGGAGAAGAGACTGGGGAGTGCAAAAAGAGCGAGGTGGAGCAGAGATGGAAATGGAGAGAGAGAGAGAAAAACAAGATTGTGTGTGTGTGTGTGTGTGTGTGTGTGTGTGTGTGTGTGTGTGTGTGTGTGTGTGCCTGTGAGATGCTGTGGCAGTGTGTTTTTAATGTGATCTTAGTTAAATCATGACAAATGACCTGCATTCCCCCCACACACCCTTCTGCCCACTCCCCCATTACATCCACAAGCCTTGGAGAACCTGTCAACACCTCAGCACAGCTCTGTGAGTGTGTGGTGGTACAGTCACTGTAGAGAGCAACGGCCTTATTGGCAAACTGCTGCTGCTATCTGCCTCCACATAACACATTAGTGTTCTACAGCAGACCTCAGCATCTGTGACTCAAACCAACTGCGTTTTTTCCTTCTCGTGTGTGTGTGTGTGTGTGTGTGTGTGTGTGTGTGTGTGTGTGTGTGTGTGTGTGTGTGTGTGTGTGTGTGTGTGTGTGTGTGGACTGTGTACACATGCATGGATGTAGAGCATGTGCAGCATGCGTACCCATGAAATGCATGTATGCGTGTTTTATTTTGTGTGTGCGCAGGCACAGTACAGCAAAACCTCAGCCCCGTGACTCACCCCACATTCTCATTAGCATGCTGGTCAGTGAGCATAGCAAGAGGAAGAAGAGAGGGAGGGAGAGTGGGATGACTCTCCTACAGCTTCCCTCTGTCTTTCTCTCTCTCTTCCCCTTTACCATGGTAGACTTTACTATCCCATGGGGAAATTGATTCTGCCAGCAGGATGAACATACAACATGACATAAACAACAAAATATAGAGACACTCTAAAGACAATGTATCTATCTTTCGCTTTCTCCCTCTCTGTCTCTCTCTCTGTCTCTCTCTCTGTCTCTCTCTCTCCCACTGCTCCGTCTCACTCCTACTATCTCTCTCTCTTCATTTCTCTGTTTCCTTCCTCTCTTCTCTTGTAGGGAAGCCACACTCCTTTTTCATGCAAAGCGTATCTGAGGCAAACACAGACCTTGCTCTTCCAATGAAAAATGGATGAGGCAAATAGACTTTCTCTCCTCGTTCCTCTTTCTCAGAGCCAAAGCTCTCCTTTGTATGGGGGTCAGTACTTCAAAGCTAAACCCACCTGTTGGGTTAGACTGCAATGTTTCTCCTCACACACACACACACACACACACACACACACACACACACACACACAAGGGAAGTCTGTGTGCACACACTGGACTCACACACTAACACACACACACACACACTAACACAAACTACACTGACACTCAAACATACACACACACACAGACACACACACAAAACACACACACGCATGATTTTGACGCCATACAAACACACACACACACACACACAAATCATATTTTCTCCACACACAGATACATGTACAAAGCTCTGCCTCACCCTCCATCTGGCATATCCATCTGGCATACATATCTGACCATTAAGCTATCCTCCTGATTCCTGCTTACAAGCAAAAACTCAAACAGGAAATACCAGTGGCACGCTTAATATGGAAGTGGTCCGATGAAGTGGATGCTAAGCTACAGGTTCGCTAGCACTGACTGGAATATGTTCCGGGATTCATCTGATGGCATTGAGGAATTTACCACATCAGTCATCGGCTTTATTAACAAGTGCATCGACGATGTTGTCCCCACAGTGACCATATGTATATATCCCAACCAGAAGCCATGGATTACAGGTAACATCCACACAAGGCTAGAGCTGCCCCTTTCAACGAGCGGGACACTAATCTGGGCTCTTTTACGCTCTCCGACGAACCATCACACAGGCAAAGCGTCAATACAGGACTAAGATTGTATTCTACTACACTGGCTTAGACACTCGTTGAATGTGGCAGGGCTTGCAAACTATCATGGATTACAAAGGGAGTCCCAGCTGCGAGCTGCCCAGTGGCGTGAGGCTACCAGACAAGCTAAATGCTTTCTATGCTCGCTTCAAGGCAAGCATTACTGAACCATGCATGAGAGAACCAGCTGTTCCGGATGACTGTGTGATCACGCTCTCTGTAGCCGATGTGAGTAAAACCTTTAAACAGGTTAACATTCACAAGGCCGCTGGGCCAGACGGATTATTAATTGTGCTGATGATACTGCGTGATCACCAATGACGATGAGACAACCTATAGGGAGGAGGTCACAGACCTGGTAGTGTGGTGCCAGGACAACAACCTCTCCCTCAATGTGAGCAAGACAAAGGAGCTGAGAGTAGACTACATTAAAAGGAGGGTCGAGCACTCCCCCATTCACATCTACAGGGCTGTAGTAGACCTATCCAAACACACCAAGACAATGTCTCTTCCCCTCAGGAGGCTGAAAAGATTTGTCATGGGACCTCAGATCCTCAAAACGTTATATAGCTGCTCCATCGAGAGCATCCACTTGATATGGCAACTGCTCGACATCTGACCACAAGGCGCTACAGAGGGTAGTGCGTACAACGCAGTTCATCATTGGGGCCGAGCTTCCTGCCATCTCGGACCTCTCTGCCAGGCGCTACAGAGGGTAGTGCGTACGGCGCAGTACATCATTGTACTGCGCTTGCAGTACATCATTGTACTGCGCTTGCAGTACATCATTGTACTGCGCTTCCTCGGCCCCAATGACCATTCTCTCTGCTACCGCATGGAAAGCCCTGCCGTAGTGCCAAGGCTCCTTAACAGATTCTACCCTCAAGCCATAATACTGCTGAACAGTTCATCAAATGGCTCCCCGGACTATTTACATTCACCCCCTAATTTTATTAGTATCTATTATTTGTTTCTCTTGCACAGGCTCGATGTACACTCACTGGACTTTAACCACACACTCACACATCAATTCACATTCTTTCACATTCTTCACTTACGCTGCTGCTACTCTCTGTTTATTATCTATGCATAGTCACTTTACCTCTACCTACATGTACATATTACCTCAATTACCTCGACTAACTGTACCCCTGCACATTGACTCCGTACTGGCATATAGCCACATTGTTATTTTATTTTGTTACTATCTTTCTTTTAGTTTATTTAGCTCATTTTTCTTACTTACTTTTTTACAAACTCTGCATTGTTGGTTAGGGGCTTGTAAGTAAGCATTTCACAGTAAGGTTGTATTCGGCACATGTGACAATTTTGATCTTTCTCTCTCTCTAATACTACGACATGGTTTAATAGACAGAGGGCAGGGGTATTCAACTCTGACCCTACGAGGCCGGAGCCTGCTGCTTTTCTGTTCTACCTGATAAATAATTGCACCCACCTGGTGTCCCAGGTCTAAATCAGTCCCTAATTAGAGGGGAATCCCCCTCCTGGTGTCCCAGGTCTAAATCAGTCCCTGATTAGAGGGGAATCCCCCACCTGGTTTCCCAGGTCTAAATCAGTCCCTAATTAGAGGGGAATCACCCACCTGGTGTCCCAGGTCTAAATCAGTCCCTGATTAGAGGGGAATCCCCCTCCTGGTGTCCCAGGTCTAAATCAGTCCCTGATTACAGGGGAATCCCCCACCTGGTGTCCCAGGTCTAAATCAGTCCCTAATTAGAGGGGAATCACCCACCTGGTGTCCCAGGTCTAAATCAGTCCCTGATTAGAGGGGAATCCCCCTCCTGGTGTCCCAGGTCTAAATCAGTCCCTGATTAGAGGGGAATCCCCCACCTGGTGTCCCAGGTCTAAATCAGTCCCTAATTAGAGGGGAATCACCCACCTGGTGTCCCAGGTCTAAATCAGTCCCTAATTAGAGGGGAATCCCCCTCCTGGTGTCCCAGGTCTAAATCAGTCCCTGATTAGAGGGGAATCCCCCACCTGGTGTCCCAGGTCTAAATCAGTCCCTAATTAGAGGGGAATCCCCCTCCTGGTGTCCCAGGTCTAAATCAGTCCCTGATTAGAGGGGAATCCCCCTCCTGGTGTCCCAGGTCTAAATCAGTCCCTAATTAGAGGGGAATCCCCCACCTGGTGTCCCAGGTCTAAATCAGTCCCTGATTAGAGGGGAATCCCCCTCCTGGTGTCCCAGGTCTAAATCAGTCCCTGATTAGAGGGGAATCCCCCACCTGGTGTCCCAGGTCTAAATCAGTCCCTAATTAGAGGGGAATCACCCACCTGGTGTCCCAGGTCTAAATCAGTCCCTAATTAGAGGGGAATCCCCCTCCTGGTGTCCCAGGTCTAAATCAGTCCCTGATTAGAGGGGAATCCCCCACCTGGTGTCCCAGGTCTAAATCAGTCCCTAATTAGAGGGGAATCCCCCTCCTGGTGTCCCAGGTCTAAATCAGTCCCTGATTAGAGGGGAATCCCCCTCCTGGTGTCCCAGGTCTAAATCAGTCCCTAATTAGAGGGGAATCACCCACCTGGTGTCCCGGGTCTAAATCAGTCCCTGATTGGAGGGGAATCACCCACCTGGTGTCCCAGGTCTAAATCAGTCCCTAATTAGAGGGGAATCACCCACCTGGTGTCCCAGGTCTAAATCAGTCCCTGATTAGAGGGGAATCCCCCACCTGGTATCCCAGGTCTAAATCAGTCCCTGATTAGAGGGGAATCCCCCACCTGGTATCCCAGGTCTAAATCAGTCCCTAATTAGAGGGGAATCCCCCTCCTGGTGTCCCAGGTCTAAATCAGTCCCTGATTAGAGGGGAATACCCACCTGGTGTCCCAGGTCTAAATCAGTCCCTAATTAGAGGGGAATCACCCACCTGGTGTCCCAGGTCTAAATCAGTCCCTGATTAGAGGGGAAGAATGAAAAAAAGCTGTGGAACTAGCTTTGAGTTGAATTTGAGGGACAGAGGGCTACGAGCCCTTCAGCTGTTTTTATACGCGGTTGCTAATATCTATTAGTTAAGACAAAACAACAAACCAGAATGCTTTCTCTCTCTCTCTCTCTCTCTCTCTCCCCCTCTCTCTCTCTCTCTCCCTCTCTCTCCCCCCTCTTCCCTCTCTCTCTCCCCCCTATCTCTCTCTCTCTCACTCCTCTGGTTGCTCCTCTCTTCTCTGCTGCAGCAGGTTTCTTTACCTCTGGGCTTCACCAGAATAATTCCTCGATGTTACGAGACGCTGCTACTGCAATTATTCTTCTAGAATATGCATGGTTTACACATGAATAATACACACCGCCCGCCAATGTGTACGGGTGGAGAAGGCATAGCCACATAGGGGCTCACACACACGTACACAGGCGGTTGGTGCATTGTTTTTTTGCCAAAGTTTAACATTCTGTCATAAAGAGCACATGTTCAACTTTATAAAAAACATGTTTTTTAAGTGTCTATCAACTGCTAAATAAAGTAACAGGGTTGACCATAGCAGAGTTAACTATTGGCAATTGAACTAATGGCAGTTGAATGCAAACATTTCTATCCTTTCTATCTGGGAGTAACAGGGTTGACGTGTTATTTCTGGCCTTTCTATCTGGGAGTAACAGGGTTGATGTGTTATTTCTGGCCTTTCTATCTGGGAGTAACAGGGTTGACGTGTTATTTCTAGCCTTTCTATCTGGGAGTAACAGGGTTGACGTGTTATTTCTATCCTTTCTATCTGGGAGTAACAGGGTTGACGTGTTATTTCTGGCCTTTCTATCTGGGAGTAACAGGGTTGACGTGTTATTTCTAGCCTTTCTATCTGGGAGTAACAGGGTTGACGTGTTATTTCTGGCCTTTCTATCTGGGAGTAACAGGGTTGACGTGTTATTTCTGGCTTTTCTATCTGGGAGTAACAGGGTTGACGTGTTATTTCTGGCCTTTCTATCTGGGAGTAACAGGGTTGATGTGTTATTTCTAGCCTTTCTATCTGGGAGTAACAGGGTTGACGTGTTATTTCTGGCCTTTCTATCTGGGAGTAACAGGGTTGACGTGTTATGCTCGAGCCGCTCAGTTTCCACCACAAAACATGTTCGATGTTTCATCAGAATAAAATATTTAAAAATGAATAGTTTCACCATATTAAAACGAGACTTCAGGTCACATAACAGGGTTGACTTAAGATGTGGGACAGATGTGAATGAAATTAATATTGATCTCCAGAAATGACATTGGCAAAGGAACAAAATAACTAGGGCTTTACAATGATGGTGAAACTTGAAAAACCTTGAATCTTCCTAGAAGTGACAAAGGGTGGTCTAGGACCAAGAGGCATGTAGAGGCAGCCTTTAGTTATTATGTCCCCAGCCTCTGGAATAACCTGCCAGAGAACATGAAGGGTCGAAACTGTGGACAAACTCAGCAAAAAAAACCTGTCTTTCAATGATAAATCGTAAAACTCCAAATAACTTCACAAACCTTCATTGTTCATTGTTTCCCATGCTTGTTCAATGAACCATAAACAATTAATGAACATGCACCTGTGGAACGGTCGTTAAGACACTAACAGCTTACAGACGGTAGGCAATTAAGGTCACAGTTATGAAAACTTAGGACACTAAAGGGGCCTTTCTACTGACTCTGAAAAACACCAAAAGAAAGATGCCCAGGATCCCTGCTCATCTGCTGAACGTGCATTAGGCATATGCTGCAAGGAGGCATGCAGATGTGGCCAGGGCAATAAATTGCAATGTCCGTACTGTGAGACACCTAAGACAGCGCTACAGGGAGGCAGGAAGGACAGCTGATCGTCCTCGCAGTGGTAGACCACGTGTAAAAACACCTGCACAGGATTGGTACAACAGAACATCACACCTGCCGGACAAGTACAGGAGGGCAACAACAACTGCCCGAGTTACACCAGGAACGCACAATCCCTCCATCAGTGCTCAGACTGTCCACAATAGGTTGAGAGAGGCTGGACTGAGGGCTTGTAGGTCCTCACCAGACATTACCGGCAACAATGTCACCTATGGGTACAAATTCACCATCGCTGGGCCAGACAGCACTGGCAAAAAGTGCTCTTCACTTACGAGTCGTGGTTTTGTCTCACCATGGGCGATGGTCGGATTCGCGTTTTATCGTCGAAGGAATGAGCGTTACTCCGAGGCCTGTACTCTGGAGCGGGATCGATTTGGAGGTGGAGGGTCTGTCATGGTCTGGGGCAGTGTGTCACAGCATCATCGGACTGGGCTTGTCATTGCAGGCAATGACGTTACAGGGAAGACATCCTCCTCCCTCATATGGTACCCTTCCTGCAGGTTCATCCTGACATGACCCTCCAGCATGACAATGTCACCAGCCATACTGCTTGTTCTGTGCATGATTTCCTGCAAGACAGGAATGTCAGTGTTCTGCCATGGCCAGCGAAGAGCCCAGATCTCAATCCCATTGAGCACGTCTGGGACCTGTTGGATCGGAGGGTGAGGGATGGGGCCATTCCCCCCCAGAAATGTCCAGGAGCCTGCAGGTGCCTTGGTGGAAGAGCGGGGTAACATCTCACAGCAGGAACTGGCAAATCTGGTCGGGTCCATGAAGGGAAGATGCACTGCAGTACTTAATGCAGCTGGTGGCCACACCAGGTACTGACTGTTACTTTTGATTTTGACCCCCCCTGTGTTCAGGGACACATTATTCAGTTTCTGCTAGTCACATGTCTGTGGAACTTGTTCAGTTTATGTCTCAGTTGTTGAATCTTGTTATGTGTTACGTACGCCTCTTAGAGAGGGAACACAACACCCTGCTACAACTCAACTCCCTGTGGAATGAAACAGCAATGGGATTGTGGGTGCGAGTAAGGATGACAAAAGGCAGAGAATTTACTGTTTACAGGGAATTTATTCCGTCACATGGTCATTTTGGGGAAAAGGGTCTGGACGGAACCAAAGCAAAGAAAGTAAATATCAAAGCCCCCTTTCCTACCTTACCTGCCGACCAACTACTTCCCTAACTAGCACCACCTGCTGCACTAACCAAAATACAGGGGATGGTCCGCCCAGGTCTTACCTAGTGTGCATAGACAGAGTATATACTACGGGTATATGTATGCCCGCAGGCCTCTTGCCTAAGCACTCCCAAGGTGCCTTCCCCTTCCCCCTGGGAACAAAAACAGCATACGAACAATCAATAATCAAACAGTCCTTTGGAATAAACATACCTCCTCAGGACCGCCACAAAATACTTCACAACAATTATACAGACCAACAACAACAACACAGGACACACTCATCTGCCTCATCGCCTAACAACCAACACGGTTTATCACCCTCATCTCCTCTCAGCAATCATCTCCTCTTCTGAACAACACACTGGCTTTTATAGCTGGAGAAGGAGTCTAATGGGATACAGCTGTATCCTGACGAGGGGGCGGGGTCAGCTCCAATTAGCCATGGAGTCGACCAATCAGCTGCTTGGGGGATTCCAGGAAGCCATTTCCTGAAATACATACAAATACACAAACCACAACACAGAAACTGGGGCACGTAACATGTCCACCACAAAACATGCAAACATACAGTTTGCAATAACAAAAACCAACACATCCCCAGTTACTAAACCCGTGATAGAGCGTTGGCAACCACATTCACAGAACCCTTCACATAAGCTATTTGTACATTGTATCCTTGTACAATCAGAGCCCACCGCATAAGGTGGCGGTTCTGATTGTAGATTTGCTTCAAAAATACCAAAGGATTGTGGTCCATGAAGACCAGTATAGGCAAGGCACTGGAGCCCACATATACCTCAAAGAACTGTAAGGCAAGCAATAAAGCCAGCGTCTCTTGTTCAATGGTGGAGTACCTTGACTGACACGAGTTGACCTTACGGGAGAAGAAACTGATCCACTCCATCTTCATCTTCCTGTAAGAGAACTGCACCCACCCCACTATACTAGCATCTACCTCCAACTTAAAAGGTTTGTCAAAGTTGGGGGCGGCAAGCACTGGGGCACCAAAGTAGAGCTTTAACGGACTCAAAAGCATAGTTGGACCACTTAAATGGTACCTTAGGACTAAGCAGAGATGTAAGGGGAGCTACTACCGTTGAGAAATGCTTATAGATAGATTCTTATAGATAGTACCCTACCATCCCCGGGAATCTGTGCAACTGGCGGCGAGTCATGGGAGCAGGAAAAGCAACAATTGCTTCCACTTTGCCAGTTACTGGGCGCACTTGACCTCGTCCCACTTGCTTCCTTAAGTAAATCACAGTAGCTTTCAAAAACTCACACTTGGCCAAATTGAGGGTTAAAGAAGCTTTCTCCAACCACTGAAACACTTTAAGGTGGCGAGATGATCAGACCAAGTAGACAAATGACTCACCACATCGTCAAGATAAGCAGTACAATTTGGCACATCCACAAACACAATGTTAACTAGGTGCTGAAAAGTAGCAGGTGCATTACACATGCCAAAGGGCATCACAGTGTATTGTACGAAGTTATCAGGCATAACGAAAGCCGAGATGTCAGAGGCTCGAGAGTTCAGAGGCACCTGCCAATAACCTTTTAGCAAATCTAACTTACTTACTTACGTAAGCAGCAGAGCCAATTCTATCAGTGCAGTCATCTAAGCGAGGCAGAGGAAAAGAATCAGACTTGGTAACTGCATTTACACAACGATAGTCCCTACGTAGGCGGGACGTCCCGTCTGGCTTAGGAAGAAGAATATACACGGGGAACTCCAGGAGCTGTTACTGGGTTTTACCATGTCATTCTGTAATAAATAAGATACCTCACTTTTCATTACCTCCCTTTACTTTGTATTAACCTGGATGCTGACGTATAGGAGCAGCGTTCCCCACATCTACATCATGTTCCAAGATGGAAGTGCGACTTGGAACGTCCTGAAACACATTGAGAAAACTGTTTATCAATAGGATAGCGAAATCGCGATTGTGCCATTGTTAACACACAAGCAGGAAAATCATGGGGAAATGCTTGAACCAATTTATCATCTGTAGTTCTGATTTCTGGGTTGTCTACTACCTCTAACACAGGAGTAATGTTACCACCAGCGATATCGTTCCCTAGTAGCAATGTGACCAAGTCTGACACTAAGTGGACCCAGTGTAGTGGTACAGGTACTGTTTTTGTCTCTATTCCCTGTAATATGACATGCGAGCCACAATACGTTTCAGGAGACCAGGGTAAAGCATCAGTAACAATTACAAACCACAACACAGAAACTGGGGAACGTAACATTATGTTAATTGAAATATTTACCCATGTTAAGTTTGCTGAAAATAAATGCAGTTGACAGTGAGAGGACGTTTCTTTTTCTGCTGAGTTTATTTAGAAGATCTTAAAACCCACCTTCTTAGCTCTGCTTTACCTCCGGGTGCTTTTATCCTCTGATGTTTGTTGTGCAGTAAATCTTTCTGATTTTATTTCCATGGTTTTTTCCTGTGAAGCGCATTGTGTTGCATTCTTGTCTGAAATGGGATATAAATCAAGCTTGGTTTGATTTGACGGAGTAACATGTCAAAATGCTGAATTTTGGCACTTTAGCAACCCTTAATTCATATTAAAAACCAGATTGATTCAGTTCCCCATCTATATTAAAGGAGACTTCATTAATTAAATATAACAGGCTTTTAAATTCCATTTTGGTGCAGACGTTCTACTTTGGGGGACGAACATGGCACACAGGGGGACGACCCTGGTACACAGGGGGACGACCCTGGCACACAGGGGGACGACCCTGGCACACAGGGGGACGACCCTGGCACACAGGGGGATGACCCTGGCACACAGGGGGACGACCCTGGCACACAGGGGGACGGCCCTGGCACACAGGGGGACGGCCCTGGCACACAGGGGGACGACCCTGGTACACAGGGGGACGACCCTGGCACACAGGGGGCCCTGGCACACAGGGGGACGACCCTGGTACACAGGGGGATGACCCTGGCACACAGGGGGACGACCCTGGCACACAGGGGGACGACCCTGGCACACAGGGGGACGACCCTGGCACACAGGGGGACGACCCTGGTACACAGGGGGATGACCCTGGCACACAGGGGGACGACCCTGGCACACAGGGGGACGACCCTGGCACACAGGGGGACGACCCTGGCACACAGGGGGATGACCCTGGCACACAGGGGGGCGACCCTGGTACACAGGGGGACGACCCTGGCACACAGGGGGACGACCCTGGCACACAGGGGGACGACATAATGCACACACACCCCTGACAGCACGGCACACACACAGATGCAGGTACGCATCAGGAGAGAGATATGATTGTCCCTGAGCACATGTATCTTCATCAGGGGAAAATACTGGAATTATAACATGGCTATACTATAGATAACCAAGTCCTGTTAGACTCACTGTGCTGTATCATATGATATGCAGTGTTACAATGAGATTGTGGACTGTATTGTTTCACAAAGGAAGGAGTGCCTCCTCATAGGCATTGGTGTTAACAGGCATTCATCATCATTGACTAAGTCATAATTCATTCTCTCCCTCTCTCTCTCTCTCTCTCTCTCTCTCTCTCTGTCTGTCTGTCTCTCTCTCTCTCTCCCTCCCTTCTCTCTGTCTGTCTGTCTCTCTCTCTCTCTCTCTCTCTCTCTCTCTCCTCTCCATGTTTTATGCATCACTCTGTTCATCCAATTCTTCTGTGCTGAGGACAGATTGTGCTGTCAACATTTCCCGACACCTATATATCGTTGCTATGACAGCATAGGAGGAGAGAAGTGAGATGTGTTGATACAGCAGCAACTGTCGGTAACGTACGAATCTCTTTTGGTTCATGTGTGTGTATGTGTGTGTATGTGTGTGTGTGTGTGTGTACTAATGGGATCTGGGTCACACAGCGTCGTCCTCTACGGCCCTCAGAGAACAGAGAATCACATGATGGGAGGGATGTGACCTTATTTCCTGTCCTAATCCACAAGTGTCTTGGAATTGAAAATCCACTTTAAGTAAAGTTTACATTGAATTTGATTTGGGTTGATCTAAGTTCAGTCCCATTCATGGATCTAAGAGGAATGGACTGGCGTAAGAATTGTGGTGGAAACCCGTCTTTAACTCATGCTTAGAACAAATACCTTGTTTTACCTGACCCTGTGACTAGGTCGAGGTTGGGTTGAGCCCACAGGGTATTTCTCAAGAGTACACTGTCATTCTTGAGATACTTGAGTTTAGTAGCAGGGACTCTAGGGTTGAATAAGGGTCCACAGGGGATTCTGGATTGTACTATGTCTAGACTGTGTGTGTGTGTGTTCTGTTCTCTCTCTGTCTATCTGACCTAAGCCCTGAGGTTGACGAGTCTCATTCAAGCCATAGAAATCCCTCTGATGGTCAGATGACCCTTGGTTATTCAGTCATTTGGCTCTATATACTCCATGCACACTAGTCTTATAAACTACCAGCAGTTCCAGATTTAGTTAGAACACCATGTTCGTTCCAGAGGCTGGTTATCCCCCTGAAGAGCAGGTTGTCCAGCCAAAGTGGCTAGTTGCTCAGGCTGGTCACTAGAAAAAGACACCCATTCTGGACATTTGAAAAGGTCCTGAGAACATGAATATATGCCTCCCTCACAACACAACAATAAGAACTACTGCTGAGCTCTGCAGTGAACTCATCATGCTCTGAAGGGAAGCTGTCTGCTGTTCTGACCACTGCACCATGGCAGTTCACAAGGCTCTGCAGTGAACTCATCATGCTCTGAAGGGAAGCTGTCTGCTGTTCTGACCACTGCACCATGGCAGTTCACAAGGCTCTGCAGTGAACTCATCATGCTCTGAAGGGAAGCTGTCTGCTGTTCTGACCACTGCACCATGGCAGTTCACAAGGCTCTGCAGTGAACTCATCATGCTCTGAAGGGAAGCTGTCTGCTGTTCTGACCACTGCACCATGGCAGTTCACAAGGCTCTGCAGTGAACTCATCATGCTCTGAAGGGAAGCTGTCTGCTGCTGTTCTGACCAGTTCACAAGGCTCTGCAGTGAACTCATCATGCTCTGAAGGGAAGCAGGCTGCTGTTCTGACCACTGCACCATGGCAGTTCACAAGGCTCTGGCAAGTCGGGAGAAAACTGGATGTAAACAACACTTTGTTTTTCATTATTTTGTTTTAAGCCTTCACCAAACCATAGCCCTAACCTTAACCACTCTGAATTAATGCCTAAACTTAACCCTTTGAGTTGTTTCTGTTTTAACCCTGTAACCACGAGAAATTAACCCTGTAACCATGAGAAATTAACCCTGTAACCACAAGAAATTAACCCTGTAACCATGAGAAATTAACCCTGTAACCATGAGAAATTAACCCTGTAACCACGAGAAATTAACCCTGTAACCACGAGAAATTAACCCTGTAACCACGAGAAATTAACCCTGTAACCACAAGAAATTAACCCTGTAACCACGAGAAATTAACCCTGTAACCACAAGAAATTAACCCTGTAACCACAAGAAATTAACCCTGTAACCACAAGAAATTAACCCTGTAACCACGAGAAATTAACCCTGTCTCCCAGGTGGCGCAGTGGTCTAGGGCACTGCATCGCAGTGCTAGCTGTGCCACCAGAGACTCTGGGTTCGCTCCCATACTCTGTCGCAGCCGGCCGTGACTTGGAGGTCCGTGGGGCGACGCACAATTGGCCTAGCGTCGTCTGGGTTAGGGAGGGTTTGGCCGGTAGGGATATCCTTGTCTCATCGCGCACCAGTGACTCCTGTGGCGGGCCGGGTGCAGTGCGCGCTAACCAAGGCAGCCAGGTGTACGGTGTTTCCTCCGACACATTGGTGCGGCTGGCTTCCGGGTTGAATGCGTGCTGTGTTTCGGAGGACGGATGGCTTTCGACCTTCGTCTCTCCTGAGCCCGTACGGGAGTTGTAGCGATGAGACAAGACAGTATCTACTAATAATTCGATACTACGAAATTGGGGAGAAAAAGGGGGTCACGAGCAATTAACCCTGTAACCCTGTAACCACGATAAATTAACCCCGTAACCACGATAAATTAACCCTGTAACCACGAGAAATTAACCCTGTAACCACGAGAAATTAACCCTGTAACCACGAGAAATTAACCCCGTAACCACGATAAATGAACCCTGTAACCCTGCAGAATGAAATAGACGTTCATCCATAATACGTGGAATTTCAAAGTGAAACTATGAGATGTTGTTGAGCTGCTAGCCCCTTGCTAGCCCCTAACACGGTACTGGCCTCCAGCCTCCATCCCCTGGCTCTTACCCAGCCCCCTGTCTTCAACCATCATCCAGCCCCTGGGCCTGTGGCACCTCACCCAGCATGTAGCTTTAACCCAGACACTGGCCCCATCCGTTGGTCCTTGATCCCCTCCATGGCCAGAGCACTGCTACTAACACATTTTCCGCTATGTATTTAAATAATGTATTCATGATAGCAATCCTATCATGCAGTGTAGGGACACCATTCCTCCCTGTCCTCCATCATCAGTGTAGGGACACCATTCCTCTGTTTCTCCCCATCCCCCCCTGTCCTCCATGTTCTCCAGCCTCCACCCCCCTGTCCCTGGCTCTCTATTCCCAGCCCCCTATCCCCCATCATGTTCTCCAGCCTCCACCCCTATCAGTGTAGGGACACCATTCCTCCCCTGTCCCTGGCTCTCTATTCCCCAGCCCCTATCCCCCTGTTCTCCTGCCTCCGCCCCCTGTCCCTGGCTCTCTATTACCCAGCCCCTATCCCCCTGTTCTCCAGCCTCCACCCCCTGTCCCTGGCTCTCTATTCCCCAGCCCCTATCCCCCTGTTCTCCAGCCTCCACCCCTGTCCCTGGCTCTCTATTCCCCAGCCCCTATCCCCCTGTTCCCCAGCCTCCACCCCCTTTCCCTGGCTCTCTATTCCCCAGCCCCTATCCCCCTGTTCCCCAGCCTCCACCCCCTGTCCCTGGCTCTCTATTCCCCAGCCCCTATCCCCCCCTGTTCTCCAGCCTCCATCCCCTGCCCCTGGCCTCCACCCCCTCCCTATTCCCCAGCCCCTATCCCCCTGTTCCCCAGCCTCCATCACCCGCCCCCTATCCCCCTGTTCCCCAGCCTCCATCCCCAGCCCCTATCCCCCCCTGTTCCCCAGCCCCTATCCCCCTGCTCCCCAGCCCTATCCCCTGTTCCCCAGTCTCCATCCCCAGCCCTATCCCCCTGTTCCCCAGCCTCCAATCCTAGCCCCTATCCCCCTGCTCCCCAGTCTCCATCCCCAGCCCCTATCCCCCTGTTCCCCAGTCTCTATCCCCAGCCCCTATCCCCCTGCTCCCCAGTCCCCCTCCATCCCCAGCCCCTATCCCCCTGTTCCCCAGTCTCTATCCCCAGCCCCTATCCCCCTGTTCCCCAGTCTCCATCCCCAGCCCCTATCCCCCTGTTCCCCAGCCTCCATCCCCAGCCCCTATCCCCCTGCTCCCCAGCCTCCATCCCCAGCCCCTATCCCCCTGTTCCCCAGTCTCCATCCCCAGCCCCTATCCCCCTGCTCCCCAGCCTCCATCCCCAGCCCCTACCCCCCCCAGCTCCCCCCAGCCCCTAGCCTCCATCCCCCCAGCCCCTACCCCCTGCTCCCCAGCCTCCATCCCCAGCCCCTATCCCCCTGCTCCCCAGTCTCCATCCCCAGCCCCTATCCCCCTGCTCTCCAGTCTCCATCCCCAGCCCCTATCCCCCTGCTCCCCAGTCTCCATCCCCAGCCCCTATCCCCCTGCTCCCCAGCCTCCATTCCCAGCCCCTACCCCTCTGCTCCCCAGCCTCCATCCCCAGCCCCTATCCCCCTGCTCCCCAGTCTCCATCCCCAGCCCCTATCCCCCTGTTCCCCAGTCTCCATCCCCAGCCCCTATCCCCCTGCTCCCCCCAGTCTCCATCCCCAGCCCCTATCCCCCTGCTCCCCAGTCTCCATCCCAGCCCCTATCCCCCTGCTCCCCAGTCTCCATCCCCAGCTCCTATCCCCCTGCTCCCCAGTCTCCATCCCCAGCCCCTAGGCAGGTATTTGGTCAAGCCGTCTGGAGTGGGAGATAAGAGGGTCGGTCAGTCACTCCATTTGGCCCTGGACCTCCAGGACTTTGCAGTGTCACGCTTTATCGCATCACTTCCTCTTCCTGCAGGATATGGATATGATGTCATGCTTGGGCAGTCGTGGATATCAGGCGTTCAGACAGAGGAGAGAGACAGAGTGTGTGTGTGTGTGTGTGTTTGGACATGTTTAACTATACTTGTGGGTACCAAAAGTCCCCACAAGAATGGTAAACAAATTCAAATTGGACCAACTGTGGAGATTTTGTTAGTCCCCACAAGGTCAAATGCCATTTCTAGGGAGTTTAGGGTTAAGGCTAGAACTCGTGTTAAGGTTAAAATTAGGGTTAGGAGCTAGGGTTAGTTTTAGGGTTAGGATATAGGGTTAGGTTTTGGGTTAGGGTTAAGGTTAGATTTTTGAGTTAAGGTTAGGGTAAGGGTTAGGGTTAGGTTTAGGTGTTAGGGAAAATAGTATTTTGAATGGGACTGAATTGTGTGTCCCCACAAGGTTAGTTATACAAGACTATGTGTGTGTGTGTGTGCTTGTGTACGTCAGTCAGTCAGTGAGCCAGTCATTCGGAGGTACACCTATATGAACAGATGACATAGATCTAAACAGACTGAGGTAGTTATTAAGGTACTCTGACTCACCATACTGAATGAACAGCCGAGCGGCGGAGGGAGGGAGGACAGGAAGGAAGTAGATGTGGTCAAACAGCGATGGTGTCCTATACAGTATCTGCTGATGTCTTTCTCTGTGCCATTTTTCTCTCCTCATCTCTCCATCACATTCTCTGTTTTCACAGAGAGACTATCATTGAAACGAATGGACAGCTAGATAAAAGGCTATGTAATGAAGACAGAGTCAAATCTCTGAATCTGCCTTCAATAGAACTCAATCCCTTATCTTAAGTTTAGTGAGTAAAACCATAACTATGTGTGTGTGTGTGTGTGTGTGTGTGTGTGTGTGTGTGTGTGTGTGTGTGTGTGTGTGTGTGTGTGTGTGTGTGTGTGTGGGTGTTACTGTATGCATGTGTGTGTGCCCACACACAGAGCAGACCATTCGTCTGACACTCGTATTCACCAACATACTGATATGTCTTAGTTGGTCTGTCTAACAGGACATGACATATCCATCTCTGCATGTATAAAGCATACGTTAATGCAGGATGCATCATTTCCTGTGTGATGAAAAGCTACAGTGCTAGAAGGATAGATCTATAATCCATAGGTTGGTGACCAGGGTTTTCTTTTACCAGTGTTTCAGCATGTTGCTGTCCCCATCGGGAGGGGAGGGGAGGTTCATACACATGGCAGGGCACAGAGGGGAGGGGAGAGAGGAGAGGAGAGAGGCAGGGATGGAGAGGGAGGGAGAGGAGAGGGGAGAGGAGAGGAGAGGAGAGGAGAGGAGAGGAGGGGAGGGAGAGGGAGGGAGAGGGGAGGGGAGGGGAGGGGAGGGGAGGGGGGGAGGGGAGGGGAGGGGAGGGGAGGGGAGGGGAGGGGAGAGGGGAGGGGAGGGAGGGGGGAGGAGAGGAGATGGAGGGAGAGGGGGAGGGGAGGGGAGAGGGAGGGAGAGGAGAGGAGGAGAGGAGAGGGAGGGAGAGGAGAGGAGAGGAGAGGAGAGGAGAGGAGAGGAGAGGAGAGGAGAGGAGAGGAGAGGAGAGGAGATGGAGGGAGAGGAGAGGAGAGGAGATGGAGGGAGAGGAGAGGAGATGGAGTGAGAGGAGAGGAGATGGAGGGAGAGGAGAGGAGATGGAGGGAGAGGAGAGGAGAGGAGAGGAGAGGAGAGAGAGAGAGAGAGAGAGGGAGGGAGGGAGGGAGGGAGGGAGGGAGGGAGGGAGGGATACATAGTGAGAAAGAAAATGAGAGGGATGGGGTGGAAGGGAGGGAGAGAAGGAGTGTGTAGACTCAGCGAGCTGAGTGGTAGTAGAGCTCAACAGAAGCTCAGTGTTTAACTCATGTCTCCAGAGAGAGCAGCTTCTCTGGTTTGTGATGAAAACAGTCAGATAACTGTGAAACAAATACTCTCACTTCGTCCAGAACACTTCTCTAAGGTCCTCTAACACACACACACACACACACACACACACACACACACACACACACACACACACACACACACACACACACACACACACACACACACACACACACTCCTTTCTAGGAGAGTTGTATACTGCAGGCATCAGGAGTCTCAGTAGCCCCTGTAGGGTACTTACATGCTTTGCTGGACTTCTGGAACAGCTGTTGAGGTGTACCTGTGCGATAGCATAGCTTTTGACCAAACAGATGTTTATATTTGTGTGTGAACAGTTGTGTTTGCGTATTTTACAAGCATTGCACTGCCTTTGTGTGTATATTAGAGTCAGCCATTGGCCACGTCCTTCCAAACTCATACTCACAACCGGTCTCCGAGGTCACACACTCTAACCCCGTCCGTCTGCATCATCATAGCTATTACCACGGCGACCCAGTTCGTCCCAACCGGTCAGAGGACCTGAGGTCACGTTGGGCTCAGCGCTCAGAGCGGCTTTCGGTGTTCGGTGCCCGTCAACTTGACCGGCGGGGTTTGTTTGTGGTTCATGGTTCAGATCATCCTGTGACCGCTGTGTGTTTGTGTGTTAACCTTTCCATCTGCTGTTGGCTGCTGACCTCTGAGGCTGTAGCACTGAGATCATTCCTCCACAACGCTGCTGTTGGCTGCTGTTGGCTGCTGACCTCTGAGGCTGTAGCACTGAGATCATTCCTCCACAACGCTGCTGTGGCCTCCAGGCATGTCTCCTCTCTAACATTTAGTATAGAACAGAACTATGTCCCCATGTACACCCTCCTCTCTAACATTTAGTATAGAACAGAACTATGTCCCCATGTACACCCTCCTCTCTAACATTTAGTATAGAACAGAACTATGTCCCCATGTACACCCTTCTCTCTAACATTTAGTATAGAACAGAACTATGTCCCCATGTACACCCTCTCTCTAACATTTAGTATAGAACAGAACTATGTCCCCATGTACACCCTCCTCTCTAACATTTAGTATAGAACAGAACTATGTCCCCATGTACACCCTTCTCTCTAACATTTAGTATAGAACAGAACTATGTCCCCATGTACACCCTCCTCTCTAACATTTAGTATAGAACAGAACTATGTCCCCATGTACACCCTCCTCTCTAACATTTAGTATAGAACAGAACTATGTCCCCATGTACACCCTCCTCTCTAACATTTAGTATAGAACAGAACTATGTCCCCATGTACACCCTTCTCTCTTTCTTTCCTCTTTCAGTTTATCCTCCCCCTTTTCTGTGTTTTATTTCTCACTCGTTTTCCTTCCATCTCTCTGTTTTCCCTCTTTGTCTCTGCTTCTTCTCACATTCTATCTATGTTTTTCCTCTTCATCCCTTTTCTTTTATCATTCTATTTAAAAGAACGTCATCCAGACGTTAAATCGCTGCAGCTTAGCGGCCTGGGGAAATGTGCTGTGTGTGTCTGTGTGTGTGTGTGTCTGTGTTAGCGTGCGTGTGCGTGCGTGTACAGACGTAAACACCACGTAGAGACACTGTATGTCTGTCAGCGCTGGCTGACTGAAGGAGATGAGGGGATAAGTGCAACTTGTTGGACACAGTGCTACGGAGAGATTGTACAATGGAAATGTTCAATTGACTGTGATCCATGTACAGCTGATGTGAATTAGAAGCATCTCTGAACAGCCGAGTGCAATGCATGACCTATCTGCTGTACTGTTGAACGTGTTTACAGACTTCATACTGCCATTCTCAGAGATGTCCTTGGGCAGCTCACCTAACAGAGGAGGTATAGAGAGGAGGGAGGCAGGAAGAACATCCAGTGTACAGGCTGTCTTGTTTACCGCCAGTCCTGTTGGCTCCACAGCGTTTCCTTAATAAATCACTTAACCAACCTTTTCATCAAAATATCTTCATCTAAGTGAAAGGATTGAATTGTTTGAATTGCGTCAACTTTTACTGGGCTTTTACTGGGCTGTGTTGTGACAAGGTAAGGGTGGTGTACAGAAGACAGCCCTATTTGGTAAAATACCAAGTCCATAAAATGGCAAGAACAGCTCAAATAAGCAAAGAGAAACGACAGTCCCATCATTACTTTAAGACATGAATGGTCAGTCAATCTGGAAAATTTCAAGAACTTTGAAGGTTTCTTCAAGTGCAGTCGCAACAACCATCAAGCGCTATGATGAAACTGTCTCTCATGAGATCCGCCACAGGAATGGAAGACCCAGAGTTACCACTGCTGCAGAGGATAAGTTCATTAGAGTTAACTGTCTCTCATGAGGACCCCCACAGGAAAGGAAGACCCAGAGTTACCACTGCTGCAGAGGATAAGTTCATTAGAGTTAACTGTCTCCCATGAGATCCCCCACAGGAAAGGACGACCCAGAGTTACCTCTGCTGCAGAGGATAAGTTCATTAGAGTTAACTGTCTCTCATGAGGACCCCCACAGGAAAGGACGACCCAGAGTTACCTCTGCTGCAGAGGATAAGTTCATTAGAGTTAACTGTCTCTCATGAGGACCCCCACAGGAAAGGACGACCCAGAGTTACCTCTGCTGCAGAGGATAAGTTCATTGGAGTTAACTGTCTCTCATGAGATCCGCCACAGGAATGGAAGACCCAGAGTTACCTCTGCTGCAGAGGATAAGTTCATTGGAGTTAACTGTCTCTCATGAGGACCCCCACAGGAAAGGAAGACCCAGAGTTACCTCTGCTGCAGAGGATAAGTTCATTGGAGTTAACTGTCTCTCATGAGATCCGCCACAGGAATGGAAGACCCAGAGTTACCTCTGCTGCAGAGGATAAGTTCATTGGAGTTAACTGTCTCTCATGATGACCGCCACAGGAAAGGAAGACCCAGAGTTACCTCTGCTGCAGAGGATAAGTTCATTGGAGTTAACTGTCTCTCATGAGGACCCCCACAGGAAAGGAAGACCCAGAGTTACCTCTGCTGCAGAGGATAAGTTCATTGGAGTTAACTGTCTCTCATGAGATCCGCCACAGGAATGGAAGACCCAGAGTTACCTCTGCTGCAGAGGATAAGTTCATTGGAGTTAACTGTCTCTCATGATGACCGCCACAGGAAAGGAAGACCCAGAGTTACCACTGCTGCAGAGGATAAGTTCATTAGAGTTACCTGTCTCTCATGAGGACCCCCACAGGAAAGGAAGACCCAGAGTTACCTCTGCTGCAGAGGATAAGTTCATTAGAGTTAACTGTCTCTCATGAGATCCGCCACAGGAAAGGAAGACCCAGAGTTACCTCTGCTGCAGAGGATAAGTTCATTAGAGTTAACTGTCTCTCATGAGATCCGCCACAGGAAAGGAAGACCCAGAGTTACCTCTGCTGCAGAGGATAAGTTCATTAGAGTTAACTGTCTCTCATGAGATCCGCCACAGGAAAGGAAGACCCAGAGTTACCTCTGCTGCAGAGGATAAGTTCATTGGAGTTAACTGTCTCCCATGAGATCCGCCACAGGAAAGGACGACCCAGAGTTACCACTGCTGCAGAGGATAAGTTCATTAGAGTTAACTGTCTCTCATGAGATCCGCCACAGGAAAGGAAGACCCAGAGTTACCACTGCTGCAGAGGATAAGTTCATTAGAGTTAACTGTCTCCCATGAGATCCGCCACAGGAAAGGAAGACCCAGAGTTACCACTGCTGCAGAGGATAAGTTCATTAGAGTTAACTGTCTCCCATGAGATCCGCCACAGGAAAGGAAGACCCAGAGTTACCACTGCTGCAGAGGATAAGTTCATTAGAGTTAACTGTCTCTCATGAGGACCCCCACAGGAAAGGAAGACCCAGAGTTACCACTGCTGCAGAGGATAAGTTCATTAGAGTTAACTGTCTCCCATGAGATCCGCCACAGGAAAGGAAGACCCAGAGTTACCACTGCTGCAGAGGATAAGTTCATTGGAGTTAACTGTCTCCCATGAGATCCGCCACAGGAAAGGAAGACCCAGAGTTACCACTGCTGCAGAGGATAAGTTCATTAGAGTTAACTGTCTCTCATGAGGACCCCCACAGGAAAGGACGACCCAGAGTTACCTCTGCTGCAGAGGATAAGTTCATTGGAGTTAACTGTCTCTCATGAGGACCCCCACAGGAATGGAAGACCCAGAGTTACCACTGCTGCAGAGGATAAGTTCATTAGAGTTAACTGTCTCTCATGAGGACCCCCACAGGAAAGGACGACCCAGAGTTACCTCTGCTGCAGAGGATAAGTTCATTAGAGTTAACTGTCTGAGATCCGCCACAGGAAAGGAAGACCCAGAGTTACCACTGCTGCAGAGGATAAGTTCATTAGAGTTAACTGTCTCTCATGAGATCCGCCACAGGAAAGGAAGACCAGAGTTCATCTGCTGCAGAGGATAAGTTCATTAGAGTTAACTGTCTCTCATGAGATCCGCCACAGGAAAGGAAGACCCAGAGTTACCACTGCTGCAGAGGATAAGTTCATTAGAGTTAACTGTCTCTCATGAGGTCCGCCACAGGAAAGGAAGACCCAGAGTTACTACCTCTGCTGCAGAGGATAAGTTCATTGGAGTTATCAGCCTCAGAAATTGCAGCCCAAAGAAATGCTTCACAGTGTTCAAGTAACAAACATCAACTGTTCAGAGGAGACTGTGTGAATCAGGTCTTCATGGTCAAATTGCTGCAAAGAAACCACTACTAAAGGACCTCAATAAGAAGAAGAGACTTGCTTGGGCCAAGAAACATCAGCAATGGACATCATTTTTAAAATATTTATTTTAACTATGCAAGTCAGTTAGGAACATATTCTTATTTACAATGATGGCCTACCGGGGGAACACTGGGTTAACTGCCTTGTTCAGATGGAACAAGCAAGTCTCTTGCAGATTTTTTACCTTGTCCGCTCGGGGATTCAATCCAGCAACCTTCCAATTACTGGCCCAACACTCTAATCACTAGGCTACCTACCTCCTGACATTAAACCAGTGGAAATCTGTCCTTTGGTCTGATGAGTCCAAATGTGAGATTTTTGGTTAGAACCATGTGTCTTTGTGAGACGCAGAGTAGGTGAATGGATGATCTCCGCATGTGTGGTTCCCACGGTGAAGCATGGAGGAGGAGGTGTGATGGTGTGGGGGTGCTTTGCTGGTGACACTGTCAGTGATTTATTTAGAATTCAAGGCACACTTAACCAACATGGCTACCACAGCATTCTGCAGCGATACGCCATCCCATCTGGTTTGCTCTTAGTGGGACTATCATTTGTTTTTTAACAGGACAATGACCCAACACACCCCCAGGCTGTGTAAGGGCTACTTGACCAAGAAGGAGAGCGATGGAGTGCTGCATCAGATTACCTGGCCGCCACAATCGCCCGACCTCAACCCAATTGAGATTGTTTGGGATGAGTTAGACCGCAGAGTGAAGGAAAAGCAGCCATAGTGATCAGCACATGCGGGAACTCCTTCAAGACTGTTGGAAATGCATTCCAGGTGAAGCTGGTTGAGAGAATGCCAATAGTGTGCAAAGCTGTCATCAATGCAAAGGGTGGCTACTTTGAAGAATCTCTAATATAAAATATATTTTGATTTGTTTAACACTTTTTTGTTACTACATGATTCCATATGTGTTATTTCATAGTGTTGATGTCCTCACTATTATCCTACAATGTAGAAATATAAAAATAAAGAAAACCCCTTGAATGAGTAGGTGTGTACCTACTCATTCAAGGGTACTGAACTGCATGACAAAACTGAACTGCATGACAAATAGTCTGGTTCCCTGTCAATAACTGTGACCCAGAGTTTGTCTAATCCAGATGACATGGTCAGAATAACCTTCTGTCCCCATTAGTCGTACAGTACATGGGGCCTGACAGTGATAGTCTCACTTCTGATTACCATTCAGGAAGAGGAACAACACTTCATCATGGTGGCAGCTAATGAACCCAGTGAGACAGGGATCTGACACTTATTCCCTCTCTGTCCCCTCTGTTTTCATAACCACTAATTGGAGCTGTCAATCATATCTGGTCTCCATGACAACCGAGGGAGAACCAATGGGATGGGTGTTGTTGAATAACCCAGATATAAATCATGAATTATACAGGGGGACTTAGACTGATAATCAGTTGAGTGTGGCTGGATATTTGATGTGTGTCTATGAGAGATGTGAGTAGAACACAGAGAATACAATGGTAAGGAAAGATGCCAACTGTGCAGAATGTGGAATGTACTTGCGATCTCAAACATGAGTAACTTCATGACTTTGTGACTCCTGTCCGAGTAGCAAACCTAGATAAACACACTAGATAAAAAGGAGGTTTCTTTGGCTATTCTTGCAGCGTCTATTTTAGTGATGTTCAGAAGTAGAAGTGGGCCAGCCAAGACAGCCAGCCACCCACCTGTGACCTACCTGTTACCTCAAATGTATTTGCGATGTGACCCACATGTAATGTAACTGCCAAAATAAAGGAAACACCAACATAAAGTGTCTTAATAGGGTGTTGGGCCACAACGAGCCAGAACAGCTTCAATGTGCCTTAGCATGGAGTCTACAAGTGTCTGGATCTCTATTGGAGGGATGCAACACCTTTTAATCCATGAGAAATTCCAAATTTATTGTTTTGTTGATGGTGGTGTTGATAAATTTTCAATTGGGTTGAGATCTGGTGACTGAGACAGTCATGGCATATGGTTTACATCGTTTTCATGCTCATCAAACCATTCAGTGACCACTCAGGCCCTGTTGATGGGGGCATTGTCACCCCTCCTCTTGTGTTCCCTATATGGAGCACTAAATGGGATCAGCTCTCGTGTGGAACAGAGAGAGAGAGAGAGAGAGAGAGAGAGAGAGAGAGAGAGAGAGAGAGAGAGAGAGAGAGAGAGAGAGAGAGAGAGAAAGAGAGAGAGAAAGAGAGAGAGAGAGAGAGAGAGAGAGAGAGAGAGAGAGAGAGAGAAGAGAGAGAGAGAGAGAGAGAGAGAGAGAGAGAGAGAGAGAGAGAGAGAGAGAGAGAGAACTGTCTTGATACACATAGTACATCCTAAATAGGCTACAACCTTTGACTACACAAGCATGTTTTCATAGAGACATCCCCTAAAGGGAATGTTCCAGTGGCAACAGCCCACAACTCTAATCAGTATGAGGTGTTGATGATGAATTGTATCCTAAGTGCTTTGGGTCTTCCCATTTTCAGCAGTAATCAGTGGGAAATTGGACCAGATACTTGGCTCTCACCATTGGGGAATACTGACTAGAATAAACTGGAATGAGTTCCAATTCTCCATCAGAATCATTGGAATAGAGAAATGAGAACAGTGGAACTAGGACAGTTCCATAATTCTCTGGTTCCATGGAGAGAGAGAGAGCTTTCTGACTGTCAGCTGTAGCGAGAGGAAGACATTGTCTGTCACAACACACAACTTTTCATCCTGGCTTGTATCTAGCTTTCAAATGACATGCAGATTGAATAGAGAGCCGATGGTGAAGGATTGTATGATGTGACTGGAGAGCCTATAGAAAGAGGAACTGAGTCATAGGTACAGTGGTGTGTGTGTGTGTGTGTGTGTGTGTGTGCGTGCGTGCGTGCGTGTGTGTGTGTGCGTGCGTGTGTGTGTACCTGCATGCATACCAGTGTGTGTATATAAGTATGTTTACGTATATGTGTCTAATAATGTGACAGGTGAGTCAACAGGGAGAGATCTAGAAGTCTCGGAGGTTGAGGTGATTAATGTAGCGTGGCGTGTGTGAAACACCTCTACAGAGACTGACAGGGACAAGATAGATGGGTGTCAGGGTGAGATGGATGGCCTCCTGCAGGGGGCTCTCCTACCTAGGGATCCAGGAAGTGCAGACACAGGAGTGGTGGGACTAGGAGCTTTCTCACAGCGTGAATAGTTTAACATGATGAGGACAAATGAAAGTCAGGGACAGAAACTTTGTCTGAGTGGATGGCACCCTGTGGAGAGGAAGGTTGTCTCTTCATCCTGAGCTCAGTTTCTTTCCCTACATTCTCTCCTACTTTCTCTCCTTTCTTTCCGCCTTCCTCCCTTCCTTCCTTCCTTCCTTCCTTCCTTCCTTCCTTCCTTCCTCCCTTACTTCCTATTTTCTTTCCATCCTACCACCATTCTTTCCATCACTCCTCCCTTATTTTAAATGAAGGGAAGATGGCTTTTTAACTTTGTGTGCCATTTGAATGTCATTTATACACTCAACACATATTTGAATGTCATTTATACACTTAACACATATTTGAATGTCATTTATACACTCAACACATATTTGAATGTCATTTATACACTCAACACATATTTGAATGTCATTTATACACTCAACACATATTTGAATGTCATTTATACACTCAACACATATTTGAATGTCATTTATACACTCAACACATATTTGAATGATCCTTTTAATCACATACACTACATACTAGCGATGGAGGGAAAAATCGATACAGTTACATATCGGAATTATTATTTTTGACAATATATGGTATCGTTTTGACAATATGACAATGTTATTTTTGACAATATATGGTATCGTTTTGACAATATGACAATGTTATTTTTGACGATATATGGTATCGTTTTGACAATATGGCAATGTTATTTTTGCGCTGGATGAGTGAACCTGCACCAACAATATGTTCTCCATCTTCTTTTCAATAGACCATTTGTTTTCAGCACTTTTATTAACATGACTGATCAAAACTCGTTTTCCACATTCCACATGCCTCTTTCTGTTCCCTCTGCAGCAGATAGATGGTGAGCTATATGTTTAGACCATGGAATCGTAATAAAATCACAGTATTGAATCACAATGCATCGTGGGAAACGTGAGACACGCAATATATATCGTATCGTCACCTAAGGATCGTGATAATATTGTATTGTGAGGTCCCTGGCTATTCCCAACCCTAATACATCAGTGGAGGCTGCTGAGGGGAGGACGGCTCATAATAATGGCTGGAATGGATTCAATGGAATGGTATCAACCACATCAAATGCCTGGTTTACATGTGGTTGATACCAGTCCATTGACTCCATTCCAGTTGTTATTATGAGCCGTCCTCCCTCAGCAGCCTCCACTGTAATACATACATGTATATATAATCCCCATCAAATCATGGGCCACCATGACATACATTATCTTTACAAGAGAACGTGTTACCTAGAATAGATTCCATTAGTGATCTTCCTAGAGAAGATTCCTGGGGATTACGGTGGAGAGACTGTATGAAGTGTCACTTGCCAGGATTAGGATGTAATCCAGAATTAATCCACGACGGAGCAATAAACCTTGAGTGTCACAGTGGCACAAGATTTAAGATGCACAGATATCAGCGCCGAGGCCAGAATGATGCATGTTGTGAATGAACATCATGTTTTCATGGGCTAGGTTTCTGTGTTGAGGTTTTATGCAGGGCACTTTATTTCCAAGTGCTGTCTTCTGGTCGCACATGATGGTCATGAATAAGCATCTGTTCTGTTTGCAGAGAGTGGCTGTCAGAGAGAAAGGGATCATGCTGGTGTGTGTTAAACAGTGCATTTTTCGACTCCCATTCAAGATGTGTTTTCATCTATAAACTGGATGTTGTATTGTTTTTTGAGGAATGAGGACGTGTGCTTTTCTAGAATCGTCTCCTTAATCATAGTGCCACTTGAAATCAGAGTTTTCTAAAATTGCCCCTGATTTTATAGCTGTCCCATGTGATTAGGTTTTTTATACAGATGTAGGATCTTAATTTGAGCCAGTTTTCTTATCCTGCATCAACAGGAAATGTGAATTATTATGTGGATTAAATTAATGGACATTTTTGTAGGGGTTGAAACATTTTGGGGAAAATCAAGTCTAAAATTTCAAAGTGAAAATTACAAACTTCAGAAGCCTTTTTAAACCTCAAATACGTTACACGTTTAACATTTCCAGGAAAGTTATCCTGAAACAGGGTGATCAAATTAATACTCTCCATCTGTATGCAACACTGGTGTTTTGTGTTCTATGTTGTTTGGTTCATTCCATGTTATTATTGTTATGTGCCTCTCTATTGTTGCCTCACGGTATTCCTCTCCTCTCTTCCACAGACTCACGTCTCTCCAGCGGATCCTGCTACTTCCTATCAGATCAATCAACAAGACTTCCTGTCGGAGAGATTATGAGGAATAGCTGTTTCACTCCCCACGGCAGTCCAACAGGAAGTGAAAAGACATGGGGACTCTGCTAATCACCATGACAACCATACAGCTGTGACTGACTGTGTGAGGCCCCTCCCTCTTTTTCTACACCCAAGCTAAACCCATTCTCCCCTTTCTGAGGACAACCTAGCTACGCCAGTCCATCCCCCACGCTCTTTCTCCTTTAAACTCAACCTCGCTTTCCCTTATTTCAACCCCACGTTTCCTCCATCTTAACAAAACCTCCCTCTTCATTCCTCCTCCTTCTCTTCCATCATCATGCTCAGCAGGCTTCACACTCACTCCTCCTCTTCCTCTCCATCTACCCCCACCCTCCTCATCCTTCCCTCTCTCCTCCTCTTCCTCCACCTTCCGGGCCTGGTCTGGGGGGACTGCTGGCTGATCGAGGGGGACAAGGGCTACGTGTGGCTAGCCATCTGCAGCCAGAACCAGCCTCCATATGAGACCATCCCCCAGCACATCAATAACACGGTCCACGACCTGAGGCTCAACGAGAACAAGCTCAAAATGATCCCCTATACCTCCATGTACCGCTTCACCAACCTCACGGACCTCAACCTCACCAAGAACGAGATCTCCTACATCGAGGACGGGGCCTTCGCTCAACAGGCCAACCTACAGGTACACTGGGTGGTGGGTGGGTTGATTGATTTAATCTTAACGTAATCCTTTCTGGTTCTCTCCTAGGTTCTCCAGCTGGGCTACAACAAACTGACCAACCTGACAGAAGCCATGATGAGGGGCCTGGGCCGGCTGCAGTGCCTCTTCCTCCAGCACAACCTCATTGAGGTGTGACATTGGTCGATTTTTGTTTCGTTTTTAAATATTTCAATTCCACTATTTGCTAAAGATAAGTTGATATTATTCTGTATGTACAATATGATTCAGATTTGTTTTAAATATATTGCTTTCTGTCTCTGTATGTTCTCATCAAGGTCATTGGCAATAATGCATTGGATGAGTGCCTCAGTCTCAACAGCATTGACCTGTCGTCCAATAAGCTGGCTCGCCTCGACCCCTCCACCTTTACCATTTTGAATCGCCTCATGGTGTGTGAGCTGGCTGGGAACCCCTTCCATTGTGGTTGTGACTTGTACAACTTCCTCACCTGGCTGGAGGCCTTCAATAACGTCACACACACCTACGACCGGCTCCAGTGCGAGACCCCCAGGGAGATGTTTGGCTACCCACTCCTGAGTCCCATCGCGTCCGGCCACGCCGGGCACAACGCTCGGACGATTCTGTCCTCTGTCTGCCGGGATGGGGTCTTCATCCCCGGGATGACGTCTCTCCCGCCAGACTCAGATTCCTCCGGAATGGGCCCGGACATGTTTGACCGCGTGGGTCCGTACCACCAACCCACCACCTCGTCTTCCTCCACGGAGCACAGCTTCAGCCCCAGCATCAAGCTCCACCACGTGTCCCTCTTCACAGCCTCTATCATGGTCCAGATCCCCAGACCTTACAGCAAGATGTACATCCTGGTGCAGTACAATAACACCTTTGTCTCTGATGTCATGAACCTGAAGCTCAAGAAGGAGATGATCACACTGAACAAGCTCAAGCCACACACCAACTATACCTTCTGCGTGGCCTCCATCAGGACCTCCCAGCGCTACAACCACACCTGTCTCCAGTTCTCCACCCGAGCCCAGAACCCCGACGACATGCCGCCAACACCTTCCACCACCACCCACTACATAATGACCATCGTGGGCTGCCTCATCGGGATGCTCTGCATCCTGGGCCTCATCTACTATTGTCTGAGGAAGAAGAGGAGGCATGAGGAGAAGCAAAAGTCCATCTGTGTGAAGAAAACGATTCTAGAAATGAGGTATGGCCCGGAGGTGGCGGCGGCCGTGGGGAACGACCCGTCTGCGGTGCAGAAGCTCCAGGAGCAGGCCCAGGGTCAGGGCCACCACCAGTACCAGCACCACACGCATGGGGGCAAGCTACCAATGTCTGCCTCCTCCTCGGGCATGCTTCACTCCGCCAACACCTCTTCCTCCAGACTCTCCTCCATCCCTCAGGATAAGATGCCCACCGCCTTCTGTGATGCCATGCTGACCAGCAAAGGCAACTACATGGATGTGAGGACGGAGGGGGTGATGAGAGATGGAGGGATGGGAGGAGGACAGGGAGGGATGAAGGATGAGGATCTAAGAGAAGAGGACGGGACGGACGTGGGGGAGGATTCGGACGATGACGGGCGAGGCTCGGCCTCGGAGATCTCCACCATCGCCATGGAGGTGGATAAGGTCAACCAGATCATCAATAACTGCATCGACGCCCTGAAGCTGGACTCTGTCATGGCCGCCTCCTCCACTGCCTCTTCCGCCACCACCACCACCTCCTACCCCACCTCCCCTCCACCCACTTGCACCTCCTCCTTGACCCGTGGCCTCATCCCTCTTTCCCCCGGCATCACTGAGACCTGCCCGGGCCTGCCCTCCCCTACCACCAAGATCCCCCCTCCACCGCCGCTCCCCTTCTCCGTCCCTCTCTCGGAGCGTCAGGGGATCAGTGGCGGGGGGTTTGTGTCGCCGCCCTACCGGCCGCCTCCCCCTGCGTCCGCTGTGCGCCCCGTCGTGAGGCAGATGAGCGCTGACGCTGCGGTGGTGATCAGTGCCGTGAAGAAGCAGTGCAGCACCTCGTCCTGCAACTCCATGGGACGTGACCGGGAACGAGGGACCGGAGGAGGAGGCCGGGTCTACAGCCTGGACATCCACGAGCCCCGCAGCCCGGACCCCTGCCAGCAGTACCCAGGAGAGAGAGGCAGCCCCGCGGGGTGTGGAGAGCCCCTGGAGCGGCTGCCTCTGGTGGGGAGCGGCGGGGGAGGAGGTGGGGGTGGTGGGTGTGGTAGTGGAGGTGGTGGTGGTGTTGATGGTATTACCAACCAGCATCACCAGCACCAGCAGCAGCAGCAGCAGGGGCAGGGACAGGAACAGCAGGAGGACTACCACTGCTCAGAGCACCGCCACTCCGTCCCAGCTCTGTACTACGAGGGCTCCCACCAGGGCTCGCCACACCAGAGGGCCTCCTTCCTCAAGCCCCTGACCCGCTCCCGCCGTGACGCCGCCTCCTACTCGCAGCTCTCGCCCTCCCGCCACCAAAACTACTCTGGGTACTCCTCCAGCCCTGAGTATTCCTCAGAGAGCTCTCTGAGGATCTGGGAGAGGTTCCGGCCCTACAGGAAGGGCCAGAGGGATGAGTCATGCTACGTCACGGCCGGGAACGCCTTAAGGAAGAAGGTGCAGTTTGCCAAAGGGGAGGACCTCCATGACATCCTCGACTACTGGAAGGGCGTGTCAGCCCAGCAGAAGCTGTGAAAGGAAGACAGGAAGTGAGAGTGAGACATTGTGGGAATTTTTTTGAGTAATGGGTCTCTTGTTGATCCCGGTGAACTACCAATTTGAGATGCCAGCCGAAAGAAAAGAGAGAAAATGAAATTAATGAGGGTGGTGAAAGAGTTAAGTTGAGTCTGACTCATTTACAGTAGGTTTCATTGATCCATGTCAAAACATGTTATCATCAGCAGGACCAGAGCTGAGAGAGATGACAGTACAGCAGGGTCATTGTGGACTGTAGGACTACTTCTGGAACCTGCTCATCGTCTTTACAGTTATAATTAGAGACAGGGAGCCCAGGCCAACCATCCAATCAGTATTCAGTGAACACTTCATGTGGAATTCACCTGTTGGAGTGTCATTCTCTGTGCCACACTTTCATCTGTGTGTAGAGACGGGAAATCAGATGACGTATCGCCTGTTTGTGTCTCTATTGAGTGTATGCGTATGTCATCGAGTGTACTGTATGTGTGTGTGTCAGTGTTTTTGTGTGTGTGTGTATGAGTCAGTCTAAACTCCTACACATATTTTTGGGCGCATGTAGGGCGCGGAGATAATGTCTGTGTTGGTGAGACAGAAACACAGTGAGATAATATACAGAGAGAGAGAGAGAGATAGATAGAGAGAGAGAGAGCGAGAGAGAGAGCGAGAGAGAGAGAGCGAGAGAGAGAGAGAGAGAGAGCAATACAAAGGGGGAAAACATGGTGATTGTGAACAGAGCTGTCAAGCAGTCTCTCCCTCCTATCCCTCAGATCATCCATTCTATTGGATGGTGCACAAACATTTGCATTTCAATAGTGGCTGTCACAGTCACAGTAAGCTGGGAGGAATAAAAAGGAAAAACTGAAAACACTCAGGGAGGCTTTACGGTGTGAGGATGCAGGCTTTTGTTGTGTCTCAAATGCCACCCTATTCCCTAAACAGTGCACTACTTTTGACCAGGGCCTATGGGGAATAGGCTGCCCTTTGTGACACAGGCTTTGGGTCTTCAGTCAGCCATAGCACAGGACGAGCCAACCAGGCAGGCAGGGTAATGCACTGTGATACAGGCCAGACGTAACCTCCTGTGAAGATAGGGAATTGACACAGCAGTGTAAAACAGTAGCCCCGCCCCTGGAGCAGAGACATGTCGCTAGGAGCTCCAGGGAGGAGGATCAGGTATCTGGCCCTACATGTTGATCTATGATCAGACATTTAACCTGGACCCTGTGAATGGGAATCAGATTGTGAACAGCTGTATTGCTGTTATCGGTGTCTTGGGTAGCGGTCGCTGTGACTTACTGGGTTCTGTAGACAGATACAGAGAGAGATGGTGAGACCGTAAAACACAGAGATAAAAAAAGAGAGTAAGAAAAGAGAAGGGAGAGAGATACATTCTGCATATTGTGCATATTCATGTCAGCAGATTAATGTGGGTCAACAGAGCTAAAATACAGACAATGTGCATCATTTGATGTGAGCACTTTGTGTGCTGCTGGCAATCCTTTTGTTGAGATGAATGTGGCTTAAAACGTCCACGTTTAATAATGTGATCAAAAATGGATCGTGGTCTTTAACTGGTGACCCACTTCACACAGGTTCACCCACACAGTTCCCCTGTACAGCAGTTCTATCTCAAGAGAATAATACCCCTCTTATTTCATGACAACTGAAGGAGGGGCGCAGTAAGGAGGTACACCTTTAATTAACACCAACACCTCTTTCTGGATATTAACACCATGAGCGTCCACTTTAATTAGACACACTCATTAGCAATTAAACAAGACTGTGTCATGGGGAGGTTGTGTACGTGTGTGTGTGTGTGTGTGTGTATAGGGTCGGTCAATATGCAGCAGTGGGTTGTGTGTAGAGTGCTTAAGCTAATTGAATTAGATCTGCCTGCCTGGCTCGAGAGTTGACTAGGAGTCTGTGAGATTGGAATATTGACAGGCAACTGTGGAGAAATGCATAAAGAAGGAGAGAACAGCTCATATCCACCTACACACAGACACAGAGAGAGAGAGAGAGAGAGAGAGAGAGAGAGAGAGAGAGAGAGAGAGAGAGGGTACATTCACCTAGTCCACTTTAATGCATGACCCAGCTGTTAACCTTTTCAGTAGAGTGACCTGTGTGTATTAATCCTATAGGAGGCAGTCTGTCATTGGAACAGCTGGCTGCGTATGAAGGACCAGTGTTGGGGAGTAGTGAACTACATGTAGTCCAACTAGTAATGTAACTACATTTTGCAGTAACTTGATGGTAGCTGAGTTAAATTACAATCTTAGTAGTGTTTTCAGAAGTTCTTTACTTTTCTGAGGTCTGGCTAGCTACTGGAACTACACACTACTTTTTTTTGTGCAAAAAGTAGGAAAAAAAACAATATGGCATCAGACCTGCCTAATTCTCACTTGAGACATAGTTTTTGTGTTTAATAGGATAAATTACACATTCTGTTAACATCTAAGTACAGAGCGATCTGTTCTTGCTATTTGTATTCTATGACATTTCAAATGTACATATCATTTTTCATGGAGTAGTTTGGATGCAGTGAACTGCTTTTTAAAAGTAACTTTAGTTCAGTAAACTATAAACTCTTTCTTAAGGGCAGCTTTGGTGTAGTTTAACTTCTTCCAGTGTGCAGTAATTGGTAGCTTGGAAAACTATATTTTCAGAGCAGCTTCCCCAACACTGTTAAGAACACACTGACAGGTTGGAGTCACCTCTCTAGAGAAATGGGAAACAGGGGATATCCTGTGCTGAAGTCTCCCAGGTTAGATGGACCGATATGATTTACTATGACTTTACATACAGCATTTTAGTGCATTGAATGAACTCTCCAGAGGTGATGCATTTGATTTAAAATAGGGGTCAATAGGGTACGTTTCTATCAATAGCAACAGTGTTGTAGTGTGATGTAAGGTGGTAGCCAAGGAGATACTTTTCATAAGGAGAAAATGTTCCGAAAGTGAATTTCAGCCTCCCTCTCTCTCTTTCTCTTTCTTTCGCTTCTTCACCCTCTGTGTCCTCTTGTATGAGTGTTCACTGTTCCACACTGCACACACACACACACACACACACACACACACACACACACACACACGCCCCTAAGCGCCTGGGCCTAATGGGAATGTGGCTTCAGTGGTGTGTAGCGATTGAACACGACATCTCTGCATGGGCTTCAGCAGAATAACACCTGTCCCCCTTTATCCAAGGAGAAAAGCTGGAAATGACCTTCCTCTGAGAGTTGGATTGTATTAGCTCTCCTCCTGCACAACATTTGTTTCACTCCCTCCTTTTCCACTTTCTCTTCCTTTTTCTTTTTTCCCAAATATTTTATCTTGTTTCACCTGCTGTTTGTGATGAAATGATGCATGTTGAATACAAACCAGTCTGTGGGTGAGAGTGGTTAAAATGAGTAAATGTTATATAAATGTTACCTGGATGTTACAAGGGGTGTTTTTTTTTCTCAGTTCCCTCAGCTCTCTCTGTTTGAAGTAGTGTTGGGTTATGATTGGTTTATCCTGCGAGACTGATCTGAGGTCAAAGGTCATATTCCATACAGATCCATAGTGCCGCCATTTTGGTTTTCCATTGGAACCGACAAGGTCCTGAAGGAAAGAGTCACAATGCCAGCTCTCTCAGTGAAAGAGGAGAGAGGACATCTCACTGGATTTACACAACTCTTTCCAGACTCTCCAGTCTTCCTGAAGGAAACAGCTACAACAAACAAACAATTATGTGGATTTAAAGGTACGATAACCACTGATCTCCTCTCTCAGAGACACTACACCTGAAAACTCTACAGAGGAACTGCTATGCTACCGGAGGCTAACTGTGACTGACTCTGCCCTTCACCATTCACACACAGAGGGATTCTCAAGGAACCTGGCGAGAACGTTTAAAAACACACGATCGGATAGGTGACTTTTTTGTCATTTTGGCTCCAAATCCCTGAACTCCTAATGTAAGTTTACAGACATTGACACGTGTGAGAAAGTGTCCTGCCCCTTCAAAAAGACTCAGACGGTTGACAAAGCTGTGAAAGGATTTCCATCTGTACAAACCAGAGCCCATACATACAACCATTACAACTGCCACCATTTTCAGTGTGTTTGAAGTACAATGTAACAAAAAAAGATGTTTGGTTTGGTTGTTTCATACTACAGTTTCATACGTTTCAGATGTTTTTATGACTCAATTTGCCATTGGTTTGTTTTCTATTCTAAATTGTCAACTGTTTGACTCAATTTGCCATTGATTAGTTGTTCTATCTAAATAGGATGTATGAATCCCTAGGAGGAGTAAGACTGAAGCTCATTCAAGTGCTCTCCTGCTCAAGGACCTGCCTCGATCATCACACATCGTTTCCACAACATTCCCAGAGTGCTTCTGTCACGTCATAGCAACGTTTGCCCATTTGTAAAATGGTCCTTTAGCCAAATACAGTGGCAATTATATTTGTATTTTGTAATAATAAAAAATAACCCAGTGGGGGCTCTTCTCTCTGCTTGCTTGTACTACGGTTGTTTTACGAGAGCTCTTGTAATGATTTTACTCTCATGTAGCCTATGCCTCCCAATCCGTCATTTCAAAGCTATTTTGATCAAATTCTTTCAACTCTGCACTGGACATACCAAGGGGGTCTTGGGTCAAAACTAGTGCACTACATTGTGAATAAGATGCACAATATAGTGAATAGGTCGCCATTTGAGACAACCAGATATACTAATCTCCCTCCACTAGGTTCTCAGGAATGGTCAAAGTTTTCCATTCTAAAATAACTTCTGTTGTCTGTTTAAATAATACATGGTTTCCCTGCTAACTCCCAGCAAACGGTGTAATGGTTGCGGTTTAGACGAGCTGTTGTGTTAAGTGGTCTTTGTTCAGGCTTATGGGATATTTAGCAGAACAGAGCTGTGTTTGGGGGTGTAGAGGTTGGGAACACCAGGGGTTAGGCTGGATGCTGGATATAGAACACGGAAGACTGTATTCTATAGCACTGACCTCAAGTAGTTAAGAGTACATTGGTGGCCTACATGGAGCCTTTGGGCTTGGTTAGTTTTCCAGACCAGGTTGGAGTGTATACCTTGTACCCAGTGCACTGTACCTGGGGGGACTCGGTGCTCCACAACAATTCAAAAAAGCATGGCATCCCCTCTTGGGCGCCCCAATAAGCATTAAACATATAAACATTGATTGGATCCACAATTTCTATAGTACTCACAAGAGTCACTCCCTAAAAACAATGAGTCTGAAGCCTAATCTCAGTTAACTGCTGTATTCCTCCATCTTTGTTGTTGAGTCCTCGTTGCCTCAGCAGAGCCCTGGCTTTTAACAGTGTTATATTCTAATTCTGTTAGGGTTGGGTCTATCTATCTTAGCTCTCTGTGTGAAAGATCACACTATGTACATAGAGTTGGTAATACCTACTTATCCCCCTTTATACTCTCCATGAGGCCCTGTTTCTGACATCTAAAGCCCCCTTGGAGACGGGAGTCTACGTCCCAAATGGCACTCTATTCCCTATATCGTGCACTACTTTTGACCAGGTTTCATAGGGCTCTTGTCAAAAGTAGTGCACTATATAGGGGAAAATGGTGCCATTTGGGATGCAGGCAGACAGACAGACAGACAGACAGACAGACAGACAGACAGACAGACAGACAGATATCAACAGCTATTCAGGTGGCCATGACATCAATGCTTTATGTTGGATGCTATGCTTCATGACATGGTGGAACAGTGTGAGTATTTGAAGAGTTTCCCCATCTCTCAGAGAATGGGTTGAAAGGCCCAGTGATGTCTCTAGTTGTGCCCCAGCGGCCCTCTCTCTTCACACAGATGGACTGTGTGCAGACTACAGATGGACTGTGTGTGCAGACTACAGATGGACTGTGTGTGTAGACTGCAGATGGGCTGTGTGTGCAGACTGCAGATGGACTGTGTGTGCAGACTGCAGATGGACTGTGTGTGCAGACTGCAGATGGACTGTGTGTGCAGACTGCAGATGGACTGTGTGTGTAGACTACAGATGGACTGTGTGTGCAGACTGCAGATGGACTGTGTGTGCAGACTGATGCAGATGCTGTGTGTGTGCAGACTGGATGGAGGAAAGATGGACTGTGGAGACTGCAGAAAGAGAGGGCAGAGGCTGTGACAGGCTAGACTGTATGGAAGGAGACTGCAGATGGACAGACTGCAGATGGATGGACAGAAAGATAATGAAGATAAGTCCATGGCTGAGGCTTTGAGTGACAGACTGTATGGAAGGAAAGAACAGAGGGATGGACAGAAAGAGAGGGGACTGAGGCTAGTGACAGGCTAGCTGTATGGAAGGAAAGAACAAGAGGGATGGACAGAAAGAGGGCAGAGGCTAGTGACAGGCTAGCTGTATGGAAGGAAAGAACAAGAGAGGGATGGACAGAAAGAGAGGGCAGAGGCTAGTGACAGGCTAGCTGTATGGAAGGAAAGAACAAGAGGGATGGACAGAAAGAGAGGGCAGAGGCTAGTGACAGGCTAGCTGTATGGAAGGAAAGAACAAGAGGGATGGACAGAAAGAGAGGGCAGAGGCTAGTGACAGGCTAGCTGTATGGAAGGAAAGAGAACAAGAGGGATGGACAGAAAGAGAGGGCAGAGGCTAGTGACAGGCTAGCTGTATGGAAGGAAAGAACAAGGAAGAGGATGGACAGAAAGGACAGAAAGAGAGGGCAGAGGCTAGTGACAGGCTAGCTGTATGGAAGGAAAGAACAAGAGGGATGGACAGAAAGAGGGCAGAGGCTAGTGACAGGCTAGCTGTATGGAAGGAAAGAACAAGAGGGATGGACAGAAAGAGAGGGCAGAGGCTAGTGACAGGCTAGCTGTATGGAAGGAAAGAACAAGAGGGATGGACAGAAAGAGGGGCAGAGGCTAGTGACAGGCTAGCTGTATGGAAGGAAAGAACAAGAGGGATGGACAGAAAGAGGGCTGAGGCTAGTGACAGGCTAGCTGTATGGAAGGAAAGAACAAGAGGGATGGACAGAAAGAGAGGGCAGAGGCTAGTGACAGGCTAGCTGTATGGAAGGAAAGAACAAGAGGGATGGACAGAAAGAGAGGGCAGAGGCTAGTGACAGGCTAGCTGTATGGAAGGAAAGAACAAGAGGGATGGACAGAAAGAGAGGGCTGAGGCTAGTGACAGGCTAGCTGTATGGAAGGAAAGAACAAGAGGGATGGAAGGAAAGAACAGGCTAGAAGGAGGGATGGACAGAAAGAGAGGGCAGAGGCTAGTGACAGGCTAGCTGTATGGAAGAAAAGAACAAGAGGGATGGACAGAAAGAGAGGGCAGAGGCTAGTGACAGGCTAGCTGTATGGAAGGAAAGAACAAGAGGGATGGACAGAAAGAGAGGGCAGAGGCTAGTGACAGGCTAGCTGTATGGAAGGAAAGAACAAGAGGGATGGACAGAAAGAGAGGGCAGAGGCTAGTGACAGGCTAGCTGTATGGAAGGAAAGAACAAGAGGGATGGACAGAAAGAGAGGGCAGAGGCTAGTGACAGGCTAGCTGTATGGAAGGAAAGAACAAGAGGGATGGACAGAAAGAGAGGGCAGAGGCTAGTGACAGGCTAGCTGTATGGAAGGAAAGAACAAGAGGGATGGACAGAAAGAGAGGGCAGAGGCTAGTGACAGGCTAGCTGTATGGAAGGAAAGGAAGAGGGATGGACAGAAAGGCTAGCAGGCTAGCTGTATGGAAGGAAAGAACAAGAGGGATGGACAGAAAGAGAGGGCAGAGGCTAGTGACAGGCTAGCTGTATGGAAGGAAAGAACAAGAGGGATGGACAGAAAGAGAGGGCTGAGGCTAGTGAGACAGGCTAGCTGTATGGAAGGAAAGAGCAAGAGGGATGGACAGAAAGAGAGGGCTGAGGCTAGTGACAGGCTAGCTGTATGGAAGGAAAGAACAAGAGGGATGGACAGAAAGAGAGGGCAGAGGCTAGTGACAGGCTAGCTGTATGGAAGGAAAGAACAAGAGGGATGGACAGAAAGAGAGGGCAGAGGCTAGTGACAGGCTAGCTGTATGGAAGGAAAGAACAAGAGGGATGGACAGAAAGAGAGGGCAGAGGCTAGTGACAGGCTAGCTGTATGGAAGGAAAGAACAAGAGGGATGGACAGAAAGAGAGGGCTGAGGCTAGTGACAGGCTAGCTGTATGGAAGGAAAGAACAAGAGGGATGGACAGAAAGAGAGGGCTGAGGCTAGTGACAGGCTAGCTGTATGGAAGGAAAGAACAAGAGGGATGGACAGAAAGAGAGGGCAGAGGCTAGTGACAGGCTAGCTGTATGGAAGGAAAGAACAAGAGGGATGGACAGAAAGAGAGGGCAGAGGCTAGTGACAGGCTAGCTGTATGGAAGGAAAGAGAAGAGGGATGGACAGAAAGAGGGATGGACAGAAGAGGGCAGAGGCTAGTGACAGGCTAGCTGTATGGAAGGAAAGAACAAGAGGGATGGACAGAAAGAGAGGGCTGAGGCTAGTGACAGGCTAGCTGTATGGAAGGAAAGAGCAAGAGGGATGGACAGAAAGAGAGGGCTGAGGCTAGTGACAGGCTAGCTGTATGGAAGGAAAGAAAAGAGGATGGACAGAAAGAGAGGGCTGAGGCTAGTGACAGGCTAGCTGTATGGAAGGAAAGAACAAGAGGGATGGACAGAAAGAGAGGGCAGAGGCTAGTGACAGGCTAGCTGTATGGAAGGAAAGAACAAGAGGGATGGACAGAAAGAGAGGGCAGAGGCTAGTGACAGGCTAGCTGTATGGAAGGAAAGAACAAGAGGGATGGACAGAAAGAGAGGGCAGAGGCTAGTGACAGGCTAGCTGTATGGAAGGAAAGAACAAGAGGGATGGACAGAAAGAGAGGGCTGAGGCTAGTGACAGGCTAGCTGTATGGAAGGAAAGAGCAAGAGGGATGGACAGAAAGAGGGCAGAGGCTAGTGACAGGCTAGCTGTATGGAAGGAAAGAACAAGAGGGATGGACAGAAAGAGAGAGGCTGTAGAGGCTAAGTGACAGGCTAGCTGTATGGAAGGAAAGAACAAGAGGGATGGACAGAAAGAGAGGGCAGAGGCTAGTGACAGGCTAGCTGTATGGAAGGAAAGAACAAGAGGGATGGACAGAAAGAGAGGGCTGAGGCTAGTGACAGGCTAGCTGTATGGAAGGAAAACAAGAACAAGAGGGATGGACAGAAAGAACAAGAGGGATGGACAGAGGCTAGTGACAGGCTAGCTGTATGGAAGGAAAGAACAAGAGGGATGGACAGAAAGAGAGGGCTGAGGCTAGTGACAGGCTAGCTGTATGGAAGGAAAGAACAAGAGGGATGGACAGAAAGAGAGGGCAGAGGCTAGTGACAGGCTAGCTGTATGGAAGGAAAGGAAGCTATCTGAGGAGAAAGAGACAGAGGAGAGAAGTGAGAAGGATGACAAAAAGAAAGACTAACAGCAGAGCTGGAATGTATCGATGGAAAAGAAGCTATAGGAAGCTAAGAGACAATTTATTCTTGATCTGAAAATGTGGCCGGAGGCTCCATATGGAGGGTGTGACACAATGACAGAGTCTCCAGAGGAATGCAGAGGCCAAATTGAGCTCTGTACCGTATCGCCGTGTGCCTCTCAAATTTTTGTAAGAATGCAGAGGGCTCAGTATAGCTCCGCATTGACATGATTGGTTGACGGGAGGTGAGGGCAAGAGGTCCTGTATAAACACATACTCACTTCTTTGGCAACTTCCTTCACAACAGCTCTGAGCTGCTCGGCAAAGCGCAAGAAGTACAAATGCCCTGACTTCTGCAGAGGCCATATCACCGTAAATGCTGCACGGCCAATATAGACTGGGGATTGACCGTGCATCGCCTTTTAAGTGGCAGAAAAGAAGCTGTAGTGAGAACATGGTGGGACATTAATCGTTGTCAGTTTGCAGCCACATTACAAAAAGCAGAAAGTGGATTACTTTTCCATGGAATTTTTCTCCACCTCTTTCTAAGCTCTTTATCTCTCTCCAAGCATTAGGACCTCTAACTGATATAACAATGGACCAGAGAGGCAGGAGGACAGCAGCTTTATGGCTGAAAATGGGGTTTCATTTCACATTTTACATTTCACATATTATGGATAAATCAGGGGTTACAGATATAGGATCTTAATTTGATCACTCTTTTGTTACTGAGAATTTCAGATGAGCTTTGTGATGTACATAAATGAACTGAAAAGCCGCACTAACACATGGTTATATTAACAGTATTGTACTTTTCATGTAGCCTACTTTTGGACAACTAACAGCCTAACCACCGATCAAGGAACGCTCTGGACTAAATGTTCAAATCCTGTTGCTGCAGGATTATTTTTGCTGTGACAATATAGGTCAAATTAAGATCCTGTATATCTTGGTCCAACTCATTTAGAAGCTACGACTATTGAAACAGTATTAATGTTCACCCATAGTTTATTACTTTGAATTACTGTCTAATGGACCGTTCAATGGATTCAAATAAATTGTATTTTATGAATGATAATTGACTGATATCGAAAAGTGAAATTTGAAAGCAGAAAATATAAAGCATTTGAAATACAGCACCATTTTGCTAGTTTATAGTCATTACAACTCAGTTCACATGCAGTTGAAAAGCCTTTTTTGACCCGCTACATGAATATTTCAGTCACTCAGTTTCCACTTGTAGTTTAGAGGCAATGTTTTCACGTACATTTGTTACTGCACTTAAATGTGAAGTATGGATGATTGTGCTTGTTTGGGCTTCAAAGTATTTTACTCTGAGTTTAATATACGTTTAGTGTGTACCTCTCTCTCTCTCAATGTGAGGACAGTCCTATGGCTGGGGGCTGGGAGTGTATTGAGGGGATAAGAGGAAGCCTGGTTGGCAGCCAGCTTGCAGCCCTCCAGGCCTCTTGCTAGTCCACTCACTCCTTTTCTCAGGCTATACTCATCTGTTTATCGGCCTGAGAGACACAGTGTTCAGACCGTAGAGTGAAGTGACAGGTTGGCGAGAAAGAGATGAAGAGAGGAGAGGTAAAGAGAGAGGTGGGGAGAGAGAGCCGAAGCAGTATGATTAAACAGGAGTGAGCCATGTCCTGAACAGCAGGTAATAACGGGATCTTCAGAGGGGGAGAGATGGGAAAGAAGGATTTCCAGAAACAAGTACTCTCTAGAGGGGAGATGATCCCAGGGCCTCAGCATGAAGCTTCTAACACCTTTTATCAGGAATCTGTCAACAGACTGCTTACATGGACCAACAGGATACTGAACACACACACACACACAGAGAGAGAGAGAGAGCGTGGGAAGAGGACAGCGCTACAGAACCGAGGCTACTCAGAATCATTGGCACGCCTCTCTGGTATAGAACAGGTCTGAGAACAGATAGTAAAATCCTGCTCACGTTCCCACTAGCTTTCTCCTATCTACTCCATCATAATTATCCTCAAACAATAGCAGGCCTCATTTCAGCCTTATCTCAGGCTGGGCTCCATTGTTAACCATGACACTGGCTCCCCTGAGGTCCAACTGAGGATCTTTAGGTCATCAGCATAATGGCTGAAGTCACTGTTATTCTAGCCAGCCTAAAGAGTTAAATGGTTTTGTTATCATGATAGGGTTAATTCCAACATTAGTCCATGATGGGGAATAATCCATTTCATTTGTTCAAGGGTGTGCCTTGGAGTACAGTACTACTACTTCATGAAATGTCCATTTTGCAAGGCAACAAACGACACTCTCTTTTCTTACATGTGTCCTTTAAACGAAAACCATCCCTCTCACTCTGCCTTTCAGGCTGAATGTCTTCAGTACAAACTGAACAAATAGAGGTCTGTATCATCACTGAGCTTCATCTGTTTGTGTCTGACACGTGTGGTTGCTAAGACGTCTGTAGTTGGACAACTTGTATAGGAGCAACAACCACACTAGCACTGTTTCTGCCTCCACAGTGCTATTCTGAGCTACAGTATAGCTCACATGGCTGTGTGGGAGTCTTTGTAGGCTGGGCGTCTTCATACTGAGAGTTGGGCTTTGTTCAGTTGGATAATTATGTTATCCTTTTGGAAGTAGCATTGCTTGTGGGATAAGGGGAACAGAGAATGAATATGGATTCGGTTTTGATTTTGGCAGTGTTCCTTGTTTGAAAGGGGATATTAATGAAGCAAGATCGATAAGAACGATAACTCTGTTAAAAGTTCAGAAAGATCTTTCTTGGCAAAGTTTTGCGGATGCTTGATTAGTTTGTCCATCCTGCCGTGTGTCAAATAAATGACCGAAGTCCTTGACAAGTGAGGGTCAGGAGTTCACACTAACTGTCTGAGCAACAATTATCACAACCGGGATTTGATTCAATGTCAAATATGTTTATGTTTATGTTCTTCTTTACTATCGGTCTGGTTGGCCACCCAATTACACTGTTTATACTTTGTAGCCCCTGAGGGGAGGCATGCTAGGCCTCAGCCAAGAGTCTGAATCTATATGGCACAGAGGTTAGTGTACATGCCCTACACTCCAGGGTTGCTGGTTCAGATCCATGAGCAGGAGAGCACTACACAGAGCTTTTATACCTGTCCCAAGTCAAGGCTCAGGAATGTCCAAGACCGTTATCTTGTATAATTTATTATGACGATAGCATAAACAATTTTGTTTTCTCCATGTGCACATATATATACAATTTTTCCTAAGGTTTGGTTCCCAAAGAGAAGGTATGGATTTAAAAGAATCTGTGAAATATCTGTGAATTTTGTACTGACTGTAAAAAAAGAAAAAAAAAGTTGATTGTGTGGCTTTTTGTCTACTGAGCTTGATCTGTCTGCGTGTTTCTTCTGGGTGGGTTGGGGCTTCGGGATCTAGGGACGACAGTTTGAAGTACTTGATTATCTATGTCCTAAAGAGGTTAAAGAATAGAGAAGTTTAACAAGTGAAATTTAAAAAAGAAACAAAGTTATATTTGCATGATTTCCTGTATTTTTCAAGAGAAGAAATATATTGTTGTGTTTAACGAGTGGATGTATGTTGAAAACAAACAGAACCGTAGGGACTGAAATACAGTATGTGTCAAACTCATTTCTAAGATTTAGGTTCATTTTAAGGTTGACTTTCTTTTTAAATCTCTCTAATGTTGAATAGTTGCATTCATCTTTATCTGGTTTTCAGTTATTCAGTTTCAGCCTAATGTATTTCTACTGTCTGTAGTTAGCGTTGCTATATTTCTCCTATTGTTTCTGGCGGGTTGAGTGTGTGCTGTGGAAAAAACCTTCAGGCCTGTGGGTTGTTTCCATCCATTTGTTTGGAAAGCTGCAGGGATCTCTCCTTCTCTCTATGACACTGATTATTCTCTCCAATGGACAACAGTAACTCCATCCCCCTGGCGTCAAGCACACACACTGGTTCTGTTGTGATTATCTATGAACACAGTAGCAAGGTGTGTGCTTGAGTGAGGGTGTGTTTACTAAGGAGACGCAAGCGTGTGCACACATCACACACACACACACACATACAGTACCCTCTGCACATGAGAAGGGTTAAGCAGACCATTGAACCATTAGGGTCCTATTAGGGTATTAGTCTGTCTGCTCATTCATCCATTATGAGTGATGGGGGATCAATACAGTGTCCTCTCCCCTGCCACTCACCCCGCGCCCTGCTAGCTCAGCTATTAGATCTATAGGCATGTTCTACATGCAGGCTCAATACGCTAAATTGATCTCTTCCCATGGTCATGGCTACAGGTAAATGGAACCACAGGGAGTAGTCCTCGAGCTGATCCTGAGTCTGTCGTTAGTGGTGTGAGTAGCCGGAGCAGAGGGAGTTGAGTGCATTTCATTTCTTGGCCGTGAGTCAATGACGTGTTTGCTGGTCCAGCTCCCCATTATCTCCTCACTGTGACAGCAGGCCATAACTCACACATGTTTACATTTCTACACAGTGCATCTATCTATAAGGGTGAACCCGTGCCAAAAACATAAGAGGCTGTCCTTCATCAATTACACAGACAAATGAAACTAATTAACCTCTTGACTGGGTGTTTACTAGCTCAGCAGAAGAGCTATTTCAGGCCCGGTGGCCATTTTGTTTGACTGTTTTGTTGTTTTATTAGTGTGCAGGTTTCTTCTTTTTTCTCATCTTGTTTTATAAGTTGAAATGAATCACTACGCTAATCAGATCAGTAAATAGTCCATTAGCGCCGGTGGCTAATCTCTGATGTCCACAGTAAGCGCTCCTGCAGCTCCGGTGGAGAAACCCTGTTTTGTTTGCTGGCTGGGCACATTAAACAGTAGCAGCAGAGCTGGCAGCATTCCGATCGATGCTAATGCTCTCTGTGCTCATAAACACCAGGTTGGCTGGTTGGCATTCCGAACACATAATCTGATACAGCGGTATGCCTGATGCCAGCAGGATATGATAGGATAGTTCTTGGCAGAGGGATAAGCTCAGAGGCTTCGGAACACAGGCAGCGCTCCTCGGATATAGGGCCAGGCAGGAGCACCATTCTCACCTCATTCAGGAAATTAAATGTCCGGGATCGATCAGAGCGCTGGATGGAGATGCTCCAGGTCTTTAACGGGCACAATGGGGTGGTTAGACAGATGAGCCAATCACAGCCTAGCTCTCTCTGAGCACTCCTACAGTGGAGACCAGCTTCTGATAGAAACACTGCAGGTAGAAATGTATTGAAAAGAATGGAACACAGCTTTCTATGGTGTCCCATTCTATGCAATTAGGTTTCTATGAACAACGCTGTGAATGTTTCTCCCCGTTCACTAAGCCCATGCCTGATGTGTTATCCAGTTCTGATTGGTCGCTCTTTCTATCTCTTTACTAATTCTCGTTCTTTATGAAGGTTCTTTCCATAGCAACCCAAACATTATCAACAAGACATTATGTACTCTGAGTACTGACTATGTGTGCTGGGTCTTAAAGCTGTCTTCTTCTTCTATTACTTAACATGGTTTAACATCTCGTGGTCTAACAGGTCATCATGGTTGAAGTGATCAGGGTTTAGGGTCATTTGGGTCATTGTATTCCAATGGAGAAATTCCAAATTCAACCCTACAGAAAGAAATTGAACATGGACTTTCTCCATAGGAAAACAATACAAATCCTGTACTTCAGATGGAACTGCCCTCAACCGTGTTTAACCGTCAGACTAAACTGTTCTAACCACAATATCAATGGTTCTAAACAGTGTGATCTGCCAGTACAGTGATCTCTAATATCTCTAGTGTTCTTCTCCTTCCTTCACTTTGCCAGTGAGGACTTAAGGGTGATAGATACTGTGGTTTGAAGATAAATATTTGTATTACTCACTCTCTTCTTCTTATGTTGTTGATGACAACGTTCATGTTTTATCCTCACAATTTCTGTACAAAAGATCTATTTCTATATTTGCAATACATTTGTAATTAAAAATGATGACAATGTGTTGGCTTCTGTTTTTCCTCTACACTGAGTTAGATGATTTGTTTTTGTGTCAGGCTCACATTGAATTCAACAAACTTTATTTGATGGATTGAAGCTACAGATACTGTAGATTGAGTTATGATGTGTTGATATGACTTGATTAGGCAAAATTCACTGCATTTGATTTGCATTGAAATTAGAGCCTAGTAGTATTAGAAAAGGGCTACAGTACAGTGTGTGTGTGTGTGTGGGCCTGTGTGTGCGTGTGGGTGTGTGTGTGTGTGTGGGTGTCAATCAGCAGTCAATCAGGGTGCTCTCAGCAAGTGAATGATTCAATAAGGGCTGACCCCCCCCCCACACACACACACACGCACACACACACAGATTGGCTACTTGTCCTCCTGACTAAAAGCTTCCATTGTGATGTGCTGGTTCAGAGAGAGGAAAGCAGGTGGGCACTCAGAATGAGAAAAAAAGTCAACCTCCCTGACTCACCACGATAGCAAACAGGACTAACTCACTCAATGTACAGGCTTACACACATAACACTCAGACCACTGTCATTCATAATACTGAATCACCTCACCTAGTACAGAGTTAGAATACAATGTGATCAGCAACACAAACTCAAACTCTGACTCACAGGTACTTTTGTTTCTCTGACTTCACTGCCCCCCCCCCCCCCTGTGCAGCTCAGCCAATCACTGAAGAGATATGTTGTTTTCTCACCTGCTTTTTTCCTCCATCAAACTGACGTCAAACTCAGTTTGTCCTGTGAGTAACAAAAACACCACTTTAGTTTTAGGGGTGGATAGAGGTCAGGGAGGGATGAGGGAGGGAGAACAGAAAGGGGGCATGTTACATTCCCCAGATTATGTGTTGTAGTTTGTGTATTTACATGTGTTTATTTCAGGAAATGGCTTCCTGAAATCCCTCAGGCAGCTGATTGGTCGACTGAGGGCTAATTGAGAGCTGACCCCATGTCAAGAGCAGCTGTCTCCAATTACCCATTCCTTCTGTCTGACACTATATAAAAGCCAGTGTTCTGTTCAGGGGGAAGATCTCTTCTTTTTTGAGGTAGAGATTGCGCTGGAGGTAGGGATTGCTGAGAGACCTTGTTAGAGGTTGATTTTGTTGCCAAAGTGGTTGTTCTGTCTGTTTGTTGCTCAGATAGAGCTTATTTGACATCCTTTTTGTTTCTTAGTTTGTTTAAAATGGTTTAATATTCTGTTTCATTTGTTCCCAGGGGGAAGGGAAGGCACCTAGGGAGTGCTTTAGGCAAGAGGCCCCATACATATACCCGTAGCATATTCGCTTATAACACACTAGGAGAAGACCTGATAGGACCACCCCTTGGATTTTGAGAAACAGGGCACCAGGTGGTGCTAAATTAGGTAAGTAGTGGGTAGGCAGGTAAGATAGGAGAGGGGGGTAGATGGAGGACTTTGAGATTTACTTTCTTTGCTTTGGTTCCGTCCAGCCCTTTTCCCCATATTACCGTGTAAAGGAATAAAGTCCTTGTAAACGGTACCACATTCTGCCTGTTGTCATTCTTACTTGCACCTACAGTCCATACCTTTTTCGCTTCACAGAGAGTTTAGTTGTAGCAGGGTGTTGCGTTCCCTCTTCATAGAGGTGTGCGTAACAGGGCAATAGAGAGGTAAGGGTCAGGAATGGAGGGGAGAGGGAGGATAGAGATGAGAGACTGAGAGAGAAGAGAACCACATGTACACAGCCTTTCTGCCCTGCCCTCCTTGGGGAAATGTCTGTGTCTGTGTTCAGTGTGACAGGGCCAGCATTCAGAGAAGCTCAGCTGCCCACAGCTGGCAAGACCTGGCACAGTTGTTTCACTGCCACACACACTTTGTCTGCCTGCCTGCCTCTCTCGCGCTCTCTCGCGCTCTCTCTCTCTCGCGCTCTCTCATAATCCCAGGAGAACTTGATAGTGTAACCCCAATGGAACAAGAGAAACAGAGGACGAGTTTGTGTGAAAGAGAGATGAGCAGAGAGAAAGGGATGTGAGAATGATGCGAAGGGAGAGAGGGGGTAGATGGAGGACTAGAGCAGAATTGACCTCCAACTGCTGTGGGAACTGATGCTCTGTCAGCTTTTATTGAACAGTGATGAATAACACGAACACCCTGTGACCTGACACACAACCAAACCTTTGTGGGGAAAACTCTGATAACAAGCTCTGCAAACACATCGTCAGCAGCAGTGTTCACTGTGCAAGGAACAGAGTGACTATAATGAATTGTGAGGCGCGTAAGAAAATATTACGTGTTTGTGTGAGAGACTGTGTGTTTGTGTGAGAGACTGTGTGAGAGAGTGTGTGTTTGTGTGAGAGAGTGTGTGTTGGCGCGTGTGCTTGTGTGCATATATAGATTAATTTTGCATGTCATGTGTATTGGGCCCTGCATATTGGGCCCTGCATATTGGGCCCTGCATATTGGGCCCTGCATTTTGGGCTCTGCATTTTGGACCCTGCATTTTGGACCCTGCATATTGGACCCTGCGTATTGGACCCTGCGTGTCTGTAATGATTGTGTGTTGGATGCTTGCTTGCTTGTAAACATGCATGTTTGAACTGTCGTGTAACACTCTCTTTCTCTCTAGGCCTTCTGGGTTTGTGGACTCGATGATTCATCATCAGCAGAGCTTGTTACATCATGTTACACCATACATCACACCAACCGTCTCTATTAAAGGTGTGTGCATGTGTGAATCAGCCCAGTGTATAGCTGAGCGGAGACAGCATCGCAGGGCGAGTCAGTCAACTCAACACGTAGGGCAGAGGTCACCATATGGTCCTAGACAGGCTGTGCAGGCTTTTTGTTCCAGCACTAACACTGATTCTACCCTAAACAGATTCAGCTAATCTGGTTTGATTAGTAGCACTGAAACAGATCTGGTAGATTCTGACCATGAGATTGATCTTGTAGATGCTCCCTATGGAGGTGATCTCGTAGCCAGTGATGTATTGGTATAAAAAAACAGGTAGGTAAATGCTGATCGCCGTTCGCAGTGAATAAAGTAACGCTCCCTATGCATTTTCCTGCAAAAAGTGGTTCAATTATTGTGCAAAAAAGAAAAGGTGCTCAAACGGTGTTTACATGTGTTTACCTTCACTACACCACTGCTTGTTGCCCTACAACCCAAGCGTGTAGGTGCTGTCCATGGTGCTGATCTAACACTAGAACCAGAGCTTGTAGGTGCTGTCCATGGTGCTGATCTAACACTAGAACCAGAGCTTGTAGGTGCTGTCCATGGTGCTGATCTAACACTAGAACCAGAGTTTGTAGGAGCTGTCCATGGTGCTGATCTAACACTAGAACCAGAGCTTGTAGGTGCTGTCCATGGTGCTGATCTAACACTAGAACCAGAGCTTGTAGGTGGTGTCCATGGTGCTGATCTTCTAGCACTAGAACCAGCGGTTGTAGGTGCTGTCCATGGTGCTGATCTAACACTAGAACCAGACCGTGTAGGTGGTGTCCATTGTGCTGATAGTCCTTAGATCACCCTCCAGGGTGTATTTCTTCCTGCCACACTAAATGAACAGCGCCACTACCCTGTAGTACTTCAGGTGTTGGGATGTGGAAACAGAAAATGTATCCCTAAAAAAGTGTTCCACATCCAAAAACTGTCAGCCATTTTGAAATGGTACTACTCGTAAGCTTTTAATATTTTATACAGTCTGGTGTGAACAAGGAGGGATAGGTGAGAAAAGAAGAAGTTTGGAAAATATGTGTTAAATATGTATGATCTTTATGTCTCTCTCCAAGGGACCATTTTGTGTTTTGGGTCAGAAATAGGAATGACTTACTTTCAGGGAGGGAATAGAAGAGAAGGGTGCAACTTTACTGCATTCAAATATACACTTGATTTTCAGAAAGAATTTGAATGCACTCAGGTTGCATCCGGTACCTTTATTTAGTTAAATGTAGTAGGCAGCATATGGAATGAGTAACACGCAATATCAATTCTATTTTCTGTTTCAGGCTGGAGAAATAGGTTGAGGTTGCACTTTAAATCTGTTTTCCATTCTGACGTGTTCAGTGCATGGTCTCGTATATAATCACTGAGTTGTTTTAGCATTAACAGAAGAGAGGAGTGCAGTGATGAATACTAAATAGGCTTATGAAAACATACTGTAACATGCTCCAGGCTCATTCCAAATTTACAATCTGGACACAACAAATGTTGTGTACATCTATGAAGGTAGGGATGCATCAGAGAAAGCCTGCAGCCTCACTGGTTAGATGTGGTTAGATGGTTAGATGTTAACAGTGTTGGTGTGAGGCTAGGGAGCCACCACTATTTTATTAACCCTCTTTCTCTCTTTTTTCGTTTCTTTCTTTTTTTTTTTCATTTCTCCTCTCCTCTCCTCTCCTCTCCTCTCCTCTCCTCTCCTCTCCTCTCCTCCCTCTCCTCTCCTCTCTCCTCCTCTCCTCTCCTCTCTCTGACAGACCAGAGCAGAGTAGAGCAGCACAGAGAGTTCCCGCTGCTCTGCTTGAAGAGCCTAAATGACACCATGTAATTATGCTGCGTATTATGTGTCATCTCAGCCCAACCCTTTGAAAGCATGTCAAGATTCACGGCCACAGTTATAAAACTATTAGCCTTCGTTTAAACCCTCTCATCCTCTCATTCCTTCCTCTCTCCTCCGTTCTCTAATCCCTCCGCTGTTCCTCCTCTCTCTTTCTCCCTCTGCACCGCCTCCTTTGGCTTTCTCCATGTTAGTGTGGTTGTTGAGTAGACCGCTGCTAATGGACAATCCATGCTCTCTTTTTCCCCCTTTCTGTCTTATGTACATCTCTCTCTCTCTCTCTCTCTCTCTCTCTCTCCCCCCCCCACTTCCCTGTGTTTCCTGTGACTGACAGTTGAAGCCCGATTGGCCCGGATCCTAAAGAGCAGTTTTGAAGGTTCATGGCCCAACCCAAACATTAGAGTGCCAAGCATTAACAGACCAGGCAGTGTCTGCCAGCCTAGCTGCTTATGATGCTAACTAATTCAATATCATCTATTAAATTAACTTTGGTTATACTGTACAGTAATATCATTATGTCATTTACAGTATATTATGATAAGAACTGCTTTGATAACCTTTGGTTATCATAGTGTACACATAGTGTAAACATAGTGTACACAGTGTAAATACCATACAAATGTTGTTCTATGACATATGCTGTGAAATAATAATACTCACAGTTCCAGAACACCAAGGTTAGAGTAAATTCCATAGCAACAATGGAATGAGTGGAAGTTTATGAGCTCTTCTTACTGAGGTGTCCCAGTATTGTGGGTGGTAGACTGCTAATGTATCCAATATTATCCATTGAGCCATTGTTACTGTAGATCACAGGAGGTTTGTGGCACCTTCAATTGGGAGGATGGGCTCGTGGTAATGGCTGGAGCTGAATAAGTGGAACGGTATGAAATACATCAAACACATGGTTTCCATGGTTTCCAGGTGTTTGATGCCATTCCATTTGCTCCTTTCCAGACATTATTATGAGCTGTTCTCCCCTCATGTCAGGAAGTCTATGTTTAGCTGGTGTATAGGAGTCAGGCGCAGGACAGCAGATATGAGTAAATAAATGTATTTTACTCAACATATAATAAATGCAATACAAAAACAGAGCCCACAATAACGGACCTTCCTACATAGAAACAATCACTCACAAACAAATGGGGGAACAGAGGGTTAAATAATGAACAGGTAATTGGGGGATTGAAACCAGGTGTGTAAGACAAAGACAAAACAAATGGAAAATGAAAAGTGGATCGGCGATGGCTAGAAGGCCGGTGACGTCGACCGGCGAACGTGAACAAGGAGAGGGACCGACTTCGCCGGAAGTCGTGACACCTCAGCAGCCTCTACTGCTGTAGTTGTGCACTTCGAGGGCAGGACCAGTGATTCTACATTGCCACTTCATGCATTCCCATTCCGATTAATATTTGACCATGACGTGAACATGAGTGAACTTGCTCTCTTAGAATAGCTGAAATGCTGAATCCTCTAGGAATGGAAGGCCTGTTTCTGACTAATCTGGTAACATACTTCACCCTGGTAATGGGTAACCACAGACAGCCCAGCAATAACACACCTGATTCAACGTAACAGGGGTTTTTCTGGCCACGCAGTGACATCACACAGCCCTCTAGGCCTTTTATTCATCCCTGCAGTAATACACTGTGGACCTCTTGAACCAGAGCAACAGTTCTGAATGTTGCAGATGGAAATACAATGAATAGAGCTAACACGGTTCCCTATTCCACTTGACAGACAATCCTCTCTGTTCTACAATATATATCTATCTGAACGCTCAGTAACATTTACATCCTCCTGAACAGGCCCCTGGTCAAATTCAGCTCAGTTCCCAGGCCACGCCCAGTCACCTGCCATTAGTTTACAGCTGTGACACACCCAGGTATCCCGATGATTCCAGACAGACTACTGTGGTTCATTCTGGAGGTAATGATAGCTCAACGCATGCCAGCATTTTCCTCATGCTTGTGTGATAATTGCTATGTTTTTACTGTAATTCCTGTAGTTAATCATACTACAGCTAGAACTGCTGTCACTATTAGATGGAATAATAACTGTGCAGTGGAGATGGTTTAGGAATATAAATGAATACATACACAGACATACAGACACACACACACACCTCACTATTTCATTACAGACCGGAGACTCTAATAAGATTTTACTGTATAATTCTGGAGCGGCAGAAGCTGCTTGCTGAGTCAACCAATCAGGCTCATTAAAGACCCGATGGCAGTGTCTATATACTGTATTTTTTATGTCAAATGAGCATTTGCTTTTCTGCCCAATGTTTTATTCATTTTGCTTAAATATGAATGGCATTGAATAAATGTTGAATATGTTTTCAACGTGTGTGTGTGTGTATCGCCCAGTGAGATAAGGAGGAAGACAGCAGTTATTGGACTGGGGAACTGCCACGTTCTGACCTTAGTTCTTTTGTTATGTCTTTGTTTTAGTATGGTCAGGGCGTGAGTTGGGTGGGTTGTCTATGTTCCGTTTTCTAACTTGGTTTTTGCGTTTGGCCTGGTATGGTTCTCAATCAGAGGCAGGTGTCGTTAGTTGTCTCTGAATGAGAATCATACTTAGGTAGCTTTTTCCCACTTGTGTTTCGTGGGTGATTATTTTCTGTTATGTGTTTGTCACCTTTCAGAACTGTTTCGTTTCTCCTTTGTTATTTTGTTTAGTGTTCTCGGTTTAATAAATATATGATGAACACTTACCACGCTGCGCTTTGGTCCTCACCTCATTCCAACGACGATCGTGACAGGAACCCCATAGATCACTGGACTACAATAATGTCACCAAGGCCAATGGGTGGACAGAACTCACACACAGAACCACACACATACACACACACACACACACAAACACATACCACATGCACACACACACACTGGCATCTATCTGGTGCCTGAGAAATGGGGCCAGCCACAGTGTGAAACTGTGACAAGGCCTAGAGCTGACAGTTCAGCCATAGAGACCCATACAGACAGAACCCAGAGGTGTCAGCCACAGTGCTGCACATATCAAACCCTGAGCTGAGAGCTGGAGCAAACCAATGCACGCAGTGGACCACATGCAGATAGTTTCGCTACCGGCAGATAGCTCAAGCAAATGTAATGCAGTATAGCCCACAAGCTTAGCCCATGTTATGCACATTTACATTATTAGGTCCATTGGGTTGCTAGCTTTCAGCACAGTCAATGTAGTGTTCAATTGGGAGGACTCTTAGCAGATGGTTCAACCAAAGTATCCCCAAGAAAGTAGTTTAGTGTTTAGCTGATGTAATGTATATGCCCATACAGTGGACCACTAGTTGTGCACATGTGATTGTGTGCGCGTGCCTGTGGTTTTAGAGCTACTGTAGGTTAGCAATACATTGTTAAGCTATGCTAACACACCCATTTGGCCATGACCAAGCAGTAATATAATCACTGGGTTACTATTCTCTTTCTCTCCAGGGGACGAACGCTGATCATCACTCACATGTCTGATTACTCAGGGTAACCTGGGGTTAGTTTTACCTTGACTTTGAGTCATGACTCGTGACCGTGTGAATCATGTCGGAAAGCACTTATTCCTATACAGTTTTCTGACCAAAATGTGCCACTTGCAGCTGAGTTAGATTATTTTTGTGATACCGTCCCCAAACTGCCACAAAAGAAGGTTAGGGTTTACGATAGCAACACCAATATATCAAGGCCTTACTGCAGGCAAAAACAGAGAATTGGGAGCACCGTTTCGGTTTTATTAAATTCCCCCATGCTTTGGTACTGATAGCCCTGCAGCTCATTTGCTGCTCTGTTTTCCTTTTGATTCCATGAATTGTGTTTGGATTCTGTTTTCACAGGAAGACCCTCCAAGCCACAGTTACAATTTGCCAATTATGATGTGGCCCATTTTCTGTGGACTCCCATGGCTCCAGGTCACAGAGAATTAGACCTCAGATCCTTCCCAGAGTCGGACCAGCTAGTAATACAACGGGTCATTTGACGAGGAAAAGACATTGGGCCGATGGGGAGAATTTGGCTTATTGCTGCATTTACATTAGTATTAGTGAAGACTATCCACGAAGGCAGTAGCTGCACATGATTTCATGATTTCAGTGAAGGAAAAAATAACATGGATACCAGGGGTACTGGAAGGAAAAAATAACATGGATACCAGGGAGACTGGAAGGAAAAAATAACATGGATGCCAGGGAGACTGGAAGGAAAAAATTACATGGATACCAGGGGTACTGGAAGGAAGAAAATAACATGGATGACAGGGGTACTGGCAGGAAAAAAATTACATGGATACCAGGGGTACTGGCAGGAAAAAAAAACATGGATACCAGGGGTACTGGAAGGAAAAAAATAACATGGATACCAGGGGTACTGGATACAGGGTACTGAAAAAAATAACATGGAAAAAAAAAATAACATGGATACCAGGGGTACTGGGAAAAAATAACAGGAAGGGTAAAAAAAAATAACATGGATACCAGGGGTACTGGAAGGAAAAAAATAACATGGATGCCGGGGTACTGGAAGGAACAAATAACATGGATGCCAGGGAGACTGGAAGGAAGAAAATAACATGGATGACTGGGGTACTGGCAGGAAAAAAATAACATCGATACCAGGGGTACTGGCAGGAAAAAATAACATGGATTCCAGGGGTACTGGAAGGGAAAAAATAACATGGATGCCAGGGAGACTGGAAGGAAAAAAATAACATGGATACCAGGGGTACTGGAAGGAAAAAAAAACATGGATACCAGGGGTACTGGAAGGAAAAAATAACATGGATACCAGGGGTACTGGAAGGAAAAAAATAACATGGATACCAGGGGTACTGGAAGGAAAAAAAATAACATGGATGCCAGGGGTACTGGAAGGAAGAAAATAACATGGATGCCAGGGGTACTGGAAGGAAAAAAAATAACATGGATACCAGGGGTACTGGAAGGAAAAAAATAACATGGATACCAGGGGTACTGGAAGGAAAAAATAACATGGATGCCAGGGGTACTGGAAGGAAAAAATAACATGGATACCAGGGGTACTGGAAGGAAAAAATAACATGGATACCAGGGGTACTGGAAGGAAAAAAATAACATGGATACCAGGGGTACTGGAAGGAAAAAAATAACATGGATACCAGGGGTACTGGAAGGAAAAAATAACATGGATACCAGGGGTACTGGAAGGAAAAAATAACATGGATACCAGGGGTACTGGAAGGAAAAAAAAACATGGATGCCAGGGGTACTGGAAGGAAAAAATAACATGGATACCAGGGGTACTGGAAGGAAAAAAATAACATGGATGCCAGGGGTACTGGAAGGAAAAAAATAACATGGATACCAGGGGTACTGGAAGGAAAAAAATAACATGGATGCCAGGGGTACTGGAAGGAAAAAATAACATGGATGCCAGGGAGACTGGAAGGAAAAAATAACATGGATGCCAGGGAGACTGGAAGGAAAAAATAACATGGATACCAGGGGTACTGGAAGGAAAAAAATAACATGGATACCAGGGGTACTGGAAGGAAAAAAATAACATGGATACCAGGGGTACTGGAAGGAAAAAATAACATGGATACCAGGGGTACTGGAAGGAAAAAAATAACATGGATACCAGGGGTACTGGCAGGAAAAAAATAACATGGATACCAGGGGTACTGGAAGGAAAAAATAACATGGATACCAAGACTGGAAGGAAAAAATAACATGGATACCAGGAAAAGGAAAAAACATGGATACCAGGGGACTGGAAGGAAAAAATAACATGGATGCCAGGGGACTGGAAGGAAAAAAAAATAACATGGATACCAGGGGTACTGGAAGGAAAAAAAAATAACATGGATACCAGGGGTACTGGAAGGAAAAAAATAACATGGATGCCAGGGGTACTGGAAGGAAAAAAAATAACATGGATACCAGGGGTACTGGAAGGAAAAAATAACATGGATGCCAGGGGACTGGAAGGAAAAAATAACATGGATACATGGATACATGGATACAGGGGTACTGGAAGGAAAAAATAACATGGATACCAGGGGTACTGGAAGGAAAAAAAAATAACATGGATACCAGGGGTACTGGAAGGAAAAAAAATAACATGGATACCAGGGGTACTGGAAGGAAAAAAATAACATGGATGGAAGGAAAAAAATATAAGACTGGAAGGAAAAAATAACATGGATACCAGGGGACTGGAAGGAAAAAAAAATAACATGGATACCAGGGGTACTGGAAGGAAAAAAAACATGGATACCAGGGGTACTAACATGGATACCAGGGGAAAAAAATAACATGGAAGGAAAAAAAAAAACATGGATACCAGGGGTACTGGAAGGAAAAAATAACATGGATGCCAGGGGTACTGGAAGGAAAAAATAACATGGATGCCAGGGGACTGGAAGGAAAAAATAACATGGATACCAGGGGTACTGGAAGGAAGAAAATAACATGGATGACAGGGGTACTGGCAGGAAAAAAATAACATGGATACCAGGGGTACTGGCAGGAAAAAAAGAACATGGATACCAGGGGTACTGGAAGGAAAAAAAAAATAACATGGATACCAGGGGTACTGGAAGGAAAAAAATAACATGGATACCAGGGAGACTGGAAGGAAAAAATAACATGGATACCAGGGGTACTGGAAGGAAAAAAATAACATGGATACCAGGGGTACTGGAAGGAAAAAATAACATGGATACCAGGGGACTGGAAGGAAAAAATAACATGGATGCCAGGGGGACTGGAAGGAAAAAAATAACATGGATACCAGGGGTACTGGAAGGAAAAAAATAACATGGATGCCAGGGGTACTGGAAGGAAAAAAATAACATGGATGCCAGGGGTACTGGAAGGAAAAAAATAACATGGATACCAGGGGTACTGGAAGGAAAAAATAACATGGATGCCAGGGTTAAAGGAAAAAAAAATAACATGGATGCCAGGGGTACTGGAAGGAAAAAAAAAATAACATGGATGCCAGGGGTACTGGACATGGATACCAGGGGTACTGGAAGGAAAAAATAACATGGATACCAGGGGTACTGGAAGGAAAAAAAAACATGGATACCAGGGGTACTGGAAGGAAAAAAAAACATGGATACCAGGGGTACTGGAAGGAAAAAAATAACATGGATACCAGGGGTACTGGAAGGAAGAAAATAACATGGATGACAGGGGTAATGGCAGGAAAAAAAATAACATGGATGCCGGGGGTACTGGAAGGAAAAAATAACAAGGATACCAGGGGTACTGGAAGGAACAAATAACATGGATACCAGGGGTACTGGAAGGAAAAAATAACAAGGATACCAGGGGTACTGGAAGGAAAAAAATAACATGGATGCCGGGGGTACTGGAAGGAACAAATAACATGGATGCCAGGGAGACTGGAAGGAAGAAAATAACATGGATACCAGGGGTACTGGAAGGATACCAGGGGTAGGAAAAAAAATAACATGGATACCAGGGGACTGGAAGGAAAAAAATAACATGGATGCCAGGGGTACTGGAAGGAAAAAATAACATGGATACCAGGGGTACTGGAAGGAAAAAAATAACATGGATACCAGGGGACTGGAAGGAAAAAAATAACATGGATGCCAGGGGTACTGGAAGGAAAAAAATAACATGGATGCCAGGGGTACTGGAAGGAAAAAATAACATGGATACCAGGGGTACTGGAAGGAAAAAATAACATGGATGCCAGGGGTACTGGAAGGAAAAAAAAACATGGATGCCAGGGGTACTGGAAGGAAAAAAAAACATGGATGCCAGGGGTACTGGAAGGAAAAAATAACATGGATGCCAGGGGTACTGGAAGGAAAAAAATAACATGGATGCCAGGGGTACTGGAAGGAAAAAATAACATGGATACCAGGGGTACTGGAAGGAAAAAATAACATGGATACCAGGGGTACTGGAAAAAAAACATGGAAAAAAAGGAAAAAATGGATGCCAGGGGTACTGGAAGGAAAAAATAACATGGATGCCAGGGGTACTGGAAGGAAAAAAATACTGGAACTGGAAGGAAAAATAACATGGATACCAGGGGTACTGGAAGGAAAAAATAACATGGATACCAGGGGGAAGGAAAAAATACTGGAAGGAAAAAAAATAACATGGATACCAGGGACTGACTGGAAGGGGTGGAAAAAAAAATAACATGGATGCCAGGGAGACTGGAAGGAAAAAATAACATGGATACCAGGGGTACTGGAAAAAATAACATGGATACCAGGGGTACTGGAAGGAAAAAATAACATGGATGCCAGGGGTACTGGAAGGAAAAAATAACATGGATGCCAGGGGTACTGGAAGGAAAAAAATAACATGGATACCAGGGGTACTGGAAGGAAAAAATACCAGGGGTACTGGAAGGAAAAAAATAACATGGATGCCAGGGGACTAAAAAAATAACATGGATACCAGGGGTAGGAAAAAATAACATGGATAACATGGATGCCAGGGGGGGGTACTGGAAGGAAAAATAACATGGATGCCAGGACTGGAAGGAAAAAAACATAACATGGATACCAGGGGTACTGGAAGGAAAAAAAAAAAAATAACATGGATACCAGGGAAAAAATAGACTGGAAGGAAAAAAAAATAACATGGATGCCAGGGGTACTGGAAGGAAAAAATAACATGGAAGGGATACCAGGGGAAAAAAAAAATAACATGGATACCAGGGGTACTGGAAGGAAAAAATAACATGGATACCAGGGGTACTGGAAGGAAAAAATAACATGGATACCAGGGGGACTGGAAGGAAAAAAAAAATAAACATGGATACCAGGGGTACTGGAAGGAAAAATAACATGGATACCAGGGGTACTGGAAGGAAAAAATAACATGGATACCAGGGGTACTGGAAGGAAAAAAATAACATGGATACCAGGGGTACTGGAAGGAAAAAAATAACATGGATACCAGGGGTACTGGAAGGAAAAAAATAACATGGATACCAGGGGTACTGGAAGGAAAAAAATAACATGGATACCAGGGAGACTGGAAGGAAAAAATAACATGGATGCTGGAAGGAAAAAATAACATGGATACCAGGGGTACTGGAAGGAAAAAAATAACATGGATGCCGGGGGACTGGAAGGAAAAAATAACATGGATACCAGGGGTACTGGAAGGAAAAAAAAAAATAACATGGATACCAGGGGTACTGGAAGGAAAAAAAAAATAACATGGATGCCAGGGGTACTGGAAGGAAAAAAAAAAATAACATGGATGCCAGGGGACTGGAAGGAAAAAAAAATAACATGGATACCAGGGGTACTGGAAGGAAAAAATAACATGGATGCCAGGGGTACTGGAAGGAAAAAAATGGATGGATGCCAGGGGTACTGGAAGGAAAAAAAAAATAACATGGATGCCAGGGGTACTGGAAGGAAAAAATAACATGGATACCAGGGGTACTGGAAGGAAAAAAACATGGATACCAGGGGTACATGGATACCAGGGGTACTGGGGGATACTGGGGTACTGGAAAGAAAAAATAACATGGATACCAGGGGTACTGGAAGGAAAAAACAACATGGATACCAGCGGTACTTTCATGAAACATAACATGGATGCCAAGGGTACTGGAAGGAAAAAATAACATGGATGCCAGGGGTACTGGATGGAAAAAAATAACATGGATGCCAGGGGTACTGGAAGGAAAAAATAACATGGATACCAGGGGTACTGGAAGGAAAAAATAACATAGATACCAGGGAGACTGGAAGGAAAAAATAACATGGATGCCAGGGAGACTGGAAGGAAAAAATAACATGGATACCAGGTAGACTGGAAGGAAAAAAATAACGTGGATACCAGGTAGACTGGAAGGAAAAAATAACATGGATACCAGGGGTACTGGAAGAAAAAAATAACATGGATACCAGGGAGACTGGCATCATGATGTTGTTGCTTAAACCTAGCCTTTGAAGTTTACAATGTAGGTGCACAGATCGAGAGGAATTTGAGTAATCAAGGCGACAGACATTGACACATTCAATACCACTCTTTCCTGCATCTAGTTGATCTCGGGTGTAATCATTGGTCCATCAGTTATGTTCCGTTTGCTTCCGTCTAAGAAATGTTTTTCAACAGAATCTGCGGAATGAATACACCCCTGATCCCACGCAAACACAGTTCACTTTCAAAGAAGCCACAGAGTACAAACAGCATGATCCATCTGATCGATGCATAATTCCTTCAAGCATCTACGCTCTCTCCTCCTCTCACCTTTTCCCTTCGCTTGTGGGGGCTTCAGTCCACAACACATCAGCTGTCTGTGACCAGGCGGAAAAAAAGTTCACACAGCCTACATTGTTGTAACCATATTAACGTCATAGTCAATATAGCTACTAGAACTTATGCGGTAGTTAACCCGCTACAATCATTCTGTACAGTGTACAGCAAGCAGTTTAGCAGTTACACCGGCGGGCCCTGGTGGCAATACATTAATAAAACCAAAAGTGAAGAAATAGAATACAACAGAATAAGGCTCTCTCTCTCGCGCGCGCACTTCTCCTTTTTGAAGAAATTCATTTGTTGAAATGTTTTGTATTTCTCTCTCTCTGAGTCAACTGCTCACCATATTTTATGCACTGCAGTGCTTGGTGTCCCCTGGAAGTTGTCATAATTACTGTGTAAGTCTATGGAAGGTGGTGAGAACCACGAGCCTCCTAGGTTTTGTATTGAAGTCAGTGTTCCCAGAGGAGGAGGGAAGCTCCACCATGGTGCTAACCCAGAGAGTGCTATTGAGGCTACTGTAGACCTTCATTGCAAAACAAAACACAATTATTTGGTGACGTGAATATATTTAGTATAGTTTGATCTAAAAATGATCGCTTTTTTAATGTTTCACTATTGATTTTTTCTGGTCCTCCCCTTCCTCCTCTAAGGAGCCTCCACTGGTGTATATCTCTCCCTCCCCACTCTCTTTCACACCACCCTCTCTCTGACTGACCCTCCCAGAAGACTTGCTCCCCCTCGTTTTCCCCCTTCGCCATGCTCACAGTTCATTGGGGAGAGTCCCAAATTCACGCTCTGACAGATTGCCGTGGCAGCGAATAAAGCCATCATTTCGTCGTCATGTCAGTGAATGTTCTGCGTGTCATGATAAGGTATGTTGTGACGCTCATGACAAGAAAGGACACCGTTAAGAATGATATTGTAAAGGTCATCAGACATTTTTTTTTTTGGAAGAAGAGACTTCTTTCCACACGGACAGGCAGTGTGTCGACAAAATGACCGTTCAGTTTCCATTTATTTAGCACAATAAAGCAACCCATCACCTCCCTCAACCTACTACCCACCAGCCCCCTCTTTAACCAACTGGCCACCAGCCCCATCCTTCAACCTACAGCCACCAGCCCCCTCCTTCAACCTTCAGCCACAAGCCCCCTCTTTATTCTACAGCCCGCCTGCCCCCTAATCCAACCTACAGCCCACCAACCCCCACTTTAACCTACAACTGACCACCAACCCCTCCTTCAACCTACAGCCACCAGCCCACCAGCCCCTTCTTCACCTTCAGCCACCAGCCCCTTCTTTAATCTACAGCCCACCAGCCCCCCTAATTCAACCTACAGCCCACCAGCCCCTTCTTTAATCTACAGCCCACCAGCCCCCTCTTTAACCTACAGCCCACCAGCCCCTCTTTAATTTACAGCCACCAGCCTCCTCTTTAACCTACAGCCCACCAGCCCCTTAATTCAACCTACAGCCCACCAGCTCCTTCTTTAATCTACAGCCCACCAGCCCCCTAATTCAACCTACAGCCCACCACCCCTAATTCAACCTACAGCCCACCAGCTCCTTCTTTAATCTACAGCCCACCAGCCCCTCTTTAACCTACAGCCCACCAGCCCCTAATTCAACCTACAGCCCATCAGCTCCTTCTTTAATCTACAGCTCACCAGCCCCCTCTTTAATCTACAGCCCACCAGCCACCTCTTTAACCTACAGCCCATCAGCCCCCTTAACTTTAATCTACAGCCCACCAGCCCCCTCTTTAACCTACAGCCCACAGCCCCTTCTTTAATCTACAGCCCACCAGCCCCCTCTTTAACCTACAGCCCACCAGCCCCCTCTTTCTACAGCCCACGAGCCTCCTCTTTAACCTACAGCCCACCAGCCCCTAATTCAACCTACAGCCCACCAGCTCCTTCTTTAATCTACAGCCCACCAGCCCCCTAATTCAACCTACAGCCCACCACCCCCTAATTCAACCTACAGCCCACCAGCTCCTTCTTTAATCTACAGCCCACCAGCCCCCTCTTTAACCTACAGCCCACCAGCCCCTCTTTAACCTACAGCCACCAGCCTCCTCTTTAACCTACAGCCCACCAGCCCCTTAATTCAACCTACAGCCCACCAGCTCCTTCTTTAATCTACAGCCCACCAGCCCCCTCTAATTCAACCTACAGCCCACCACCCCTAATTCAACCTACAGCCCACCAGCTCCTTCTTTAATCTACAGCCCACCAGCCCCCTCTTTAACCTACAGCCCACCAGCCCCTAATTCAACCTACAGCCCATCAGCTCCTTCTTTAATCTACAGCCCACCAGCCCCCTCTTTAATCTACAGCCCACCAGCCCCTCTTTAACCTACAGCCCACCAGCCCCCTCTTTAATCTACAGCCCACCAGCCCCCTCTTTAACCTACAGCCCACCAGCCCCTTCTTTAATCTACAGCCCACCAGCCCCTCTTTAACCTACAGCCCACCAGCCCCTCTTTAATCTACAGCCCACCAGCCCCTCTTTAACCTACAGCCCACCAGCCCCTAATTCAACCTACAGCCCACCAGCCCTTCTTTAATCTACAGCCCACCAGCCCCTAATTCAACCTACAGCCCACCACCCCCTAATTCAACCTACAGCCCACCAGCTCCTTCTTTAATCTACAGCCCACCAGCCCCCTCTTTAACCTACAGCCCACCAGCCCCCTAATTCAACCTACAGCCCACCAGCTCCTTCTTTAATCTACAGCCCACCAGCTACCTCTTTAATCTACAGCCCACCAGCCCCCTCTTTAACCTACAGCCCACCAGCCCCCTCTTTAATCTACAGCCCACCAGCCCCCTCTTTAACCTACAGCCCACCAGCCCTTCTTTAATCTACAGCCCACCAGCCCCCTCTTTAACCTACAGCCCACCAGCCCCCTAATTCAACCTACAGCCCACCAGCCCTTCTTTAATCTACAGCCCACCAGCCCCTCTTTAATCTACAGCCCACCAGCCCCTCTTTAATCTACAGCCCACCAGCCCCTCTTTAACCTACAGCCCACCAGCCCCTCTTTAATCTACAGCCCACCAGCCCCCTAATACAATCCCCTACAGCCCACCAGCCCCCTAATTCAACCTACAGCCCACCAGCCCCTTCTTTAATCTACAGCCCACCAGCCCCTCTTTAACCTACAGCCCACCAGCCCCCTCTTTAACCTACAGCCCACCCCCTCTTTAACCTACAGCCCACCAGCCCCCCCACCAGCCCCTTCAACCTACAGCCCACCAGCCCTTCTTTAATCTACAGCCCACCAGCCCCTAATTCAACCTACAGCCCACCAGCCCCCTTTCAACCTACAGCCCACCAGCCAATCTACAGCCCACCAGCCCCCTCTTTAACCTACAGCCCACCAGCCCCCTAATTCAACCTACAGCCCACCAGCCCCTCTTTAATCTACAGCCCACCAGCCACCTCTTTAATCTACAGCCCACCAGCCCCTCTTTAATCTACAGCCCACCAGCCCCCTAACCTACAGCCCACCAGCCCCTCTTTAATCTACAGCCCACCAGCCCCCTAATTCACCTACAGCCCACCAGCCCCCTAATTCAACCTACAGCCCACCAGCCCCTTCTTTAATCTACAGCCCACCAGCCCCCTAATTCAACCTACAGCCCACCAGCCCCCTCTTTAATCAGCCCACCAGCCCACCAGCCCCCCCCTAATTCAACCTACAGCCCACCAACTCCCTTTTTAACCTACAGCCCACCAGCCCCCTCTTTAACCTACAGCCCACCAGCCCCCTCTTTAACCTACAGCCCACCAGCCCCCTCTTTAACCTACAGCTCACCAGCCCCCTCTTTAACCCAGGAGGACTATACAATCACATCTGTAACCCCTGATCACTACCTCCTACATACCTATTAACCCCTACCTGACACACACACACACACTGAGTATACAAGACATTAAGTACATGACATAAACTGACCAGGTGAATCCAAGTGAACGCTATGATCCATTATTGATATCACTTGTTAAATCCACTTCAATCAGTGTAGATGAAGTGAAGGAGACATGTAGCATTTAGAGCGTGAATGGGCAAGGCAAAATATTTAAGTGCTTTTGAATGGCAGTATGGTAGTAGGTGCCAGGCGTACCGGTTTGTGTCAAGAACTGCAACGATGCTTTATTTTTCACTCTCAACAGTTTCCTGTGTGTATCAAGAATGGTCCACCACCTGACGGACATCTAGCTAACTTGACACAACTGTGGGAAGCATTGGAGTTAACATGGGCCATCATCCCTGTGAAACATTTTCAAAACCTTGTAGAGTCCATGCCCCGATGGATTGAAGCTGTTCTGAGGGGAGAAGGGGGGGTTGCAACTCAATATTAGGAAGATGTTCCTAATGTTTAGTACACTCAGTGTACATACATCCCACCTCTGATCCTGACGGTTTACCCGGAGGAGCTATAAATGTTTTAGCGTTGAATAACCTCTCAGAGTGGCTGGCTGAATATTTCATGTCTCAGTACTGGAAGGCCAGGAGAAGAGGAGCTGCTGTACCGTCAACTCCTTAATTAACAACCATGCACAAAGAGGGGGAGAAGGAGGGATGAAAAGAGGAGATAGTGAGGGAGAGAGGGAGTAAAAGAGAGAAAGAGGGAGAAGTTAGGAGAGAAGGTAGGAGGAATAGGGAGATAGGAGAAGAGATGAATGGGAGGGAGAGAGAGAGGGAGTAGAAGAGAGAAAGGTAGAGAGATAAGTTAGGAGAGAGACAGTGAGAGGGTAGGAGGAAGATAGAGAAAGGAGGAAAAGAGATGAATGGGTAATGGGGAAGAGAGAGATAGGAGGAAGAGAGATGGATGGGTATTGGGATAGAGAGAGATAAGAGGAAGAGAGATGGATGGGTATTGGGATAGAGAGAGATAAGAGGAAGAGAGATGAATGGGTAATGGGGAAGAGAGAGATAGGAGGAAGAGAGATTCATGGGTAATGGGGAAGAGAGAGATAGGAGGAAGACAGATTCATGCGTAATGGGGAAGAAAAGTGGAGATGGAAATGATCAGCACTCAGAACATCAACATGTTTATTTAACACCGTTCAAGGTGCACTTTGAGAGCAGTGAAGCATACGCTGCAACACACACACATACCCACCCATCCACACACATACCCACCCATCCACACACATACCCACCCATCCACACACATACCCACCCACCCATCCACACACATACCCACCCATCCACACACATACCCACCCATCCACACACATACCCACCCATCCACACACATACCCACCCATCCACACACATACCCACCCATCCACACACATACCCACCCATCCACACACATACCCACCCATCCACACACATACCCACCCATCCACACACATACCCACCCATCCACACACACCCACCCACCCACCCACCCACCCATCCACACACATACCCACCCATCCACACACATACCCACCCATCCACACACATACCCACCCATCCACACACATACCCACCCATCCACACACATACCCACCCATCCACACACATACCCACCCATCCACCCACCCACCCATCCACACACATACCCACCCATCCACACACATACCCACCCATCCACACACATACCCACCCATCCACACACATACCCACCCATCCACACACATACCCACCCATCCACACACATACCCACCCATCCACACACACATACCCACCCATCCACACACATACCCACCCATCCACACACATACCCACCCATCCACACACATACCCACCCATCCACACACATACCCACCCATCCACACACATACCCACCCATCCACACACATACCCACCCATCCACACACACATACCCACCCATCCACACACATACCCACCCATCCACACACATACCCACCCATCCACACACATACCCACCCACCCATCCACACACATACCCACCATCCACACACATACCCACCCATCCACACACATACCCACCCATCCACACACATACCCACCCATCCACCCACACACATACCCACCCATCCACACACATACCCACCCATCCACACACATACCCACCCATCCACACACATACCCACCCATCCACACACATACCCACCCATCCACACACATACCCACCCATCCACACACATACCCACCCATCCACACACATACCCACCCATCCACACACATACCCCACCCATCCACACATACCCACCCATCCACACACACCCACCCATCCACACACATACCCACCCATCCACACACATACCCACCCATCCACACACATACCCACCCATCCACACACATACCCACCCATCCACACACATACCCCCCCACCACACATACCAACCCATCCACACACATACCCACCCATCCACACACATACCCACCGATCCACACACATACCCACCCATCCACAGACATACCTACCCATCCACACACATACCCACCCATCCACACACATACCCACCCACCCATCCACACACATACCCACCATCCACACACTACCTACCCATCCACACACATACCCACCCATCCACATACATACCCCACCCATCCACACACATACCCACCCACCAATCCATACACATACCTACCCTTCCACACACATACCAACCCATCCACACACATACCCACCCATCCACACACATACCCACCGATCCACACACATACCCACCCACCCATCCACACACATACCTACCCATCCACACACATACCCACCCATCCACACACATACCCACCCATCCACAAACATACCCACCCACCCATCCATCCACACATACCCACCATCCACAAACATACCCACCCACCCATCCACAAACATACCCACCCATCCACACACATACCCCACCCATCCACACACACACCCACCCATCCACACACATACCCACCCATGCCAACCCACCCATCCATCCACACACACCCACCCATCCACAAACATACCCACCCATCCACACACATACCCACCCATCCACACACATACCACCCACCCATCCACACACACACCCACCCATCCACACACATACCCACCCACCAACCCACCCATCCACACACATACCCACCCACCCATCCACACACATACCCACCCATCCACACACATACCCACCCATCCACACACATACCCACCCATCCACACACATACCCACCCATCCACACACATACCCACCCATCCACACACATACCCACCCATCCACACACATACCCACCCATCCACACACATACCCACCCATCCACACACATACCTACCCACTCCACACACATCCACACACATACCCACCCATCCACACACATACCCACCCATCCACACACATACCCACCCATCCACACACATACCCACCCATCCACACACATACCCACCCATCCACACACATACCCCCCATCCCACCCCCCGATCCACACACATACCTACCCATCCACACACATACCCACCCACCCACACACATACCCACCCACCCATCCACACACATACCCACCGATCCACACACTACCTACCCATCCACACACATACCCACCCATCCACATACATACCCACCCATCCACACACATACCCACCCACCAATCCATACACATACCTACCCTTCCACACACATACCAACCCATCCACACACATACCCACCCATCCACACACATACCCACCGATCCACACACCCACCCACCCACCCATCCACACACATACCCACCCATCCACACCACATACCATACCCACCCATCCACACACATACCCACCCCCATCCATCCACACACATACCCACCCATCCACAAACATACCCACCCACACACACCCCACCCATCCACACACATACCCACCATCCACACACATACCCCCACCCACCACACCCCACCCATCCACACACACACCCACCCATCCACACACATACCCACCCACCCACCCACCCACCCACCCATCCACACATACCCACCCATCCACACACATACCCACCCATCCACACACATACCCACCCACCCACCCACCCATCCCACATCCACACACATACCCACCCACCCACACACATACCCACCCATCCACACACATACCCACCCATCCACACACATACCCACCCATCCACCCACCCACCCACCCACACACACACCCACCCATCCACACACATACCCACCCATCCACACACATACCCACCCATCCACACACATCCCACCCACCCACACCCACCCACCCACCCACCCATACCCACCCATCCACACACATACCCACCCATCCACACACATACCCACCCATCCACACACATACCCACCCATCCACACACACCCACCCATCCACACACATACCCACCCATCCACACACATACCCACCCATCCACACACATACCCACCCATCCACACACACCCACCCATCCACACACATACCCACCCATCCACACACATACCCACCCATCCACACACATACCCACCCATCCACACACATACCCACCCATCCCACACACACACCCACCCATCCACACACCCAACACACACCCACCCATCCACACACATACCCACCCATCCACACACACACCCACCCATCCACACACATACCCACACACAGAGAAGGGTAAATGCAAACGGTGGCCTTTACCGTAAAACACACACACAGAAAGAGAGAGAGACAGCACACACACACACACACAGAGAGAGAGAGAGAGAGAGAGAGACATTACACACTCTTACACCTATTTTCTCTCTGTCATGAAAATGATGAAATGATGCAGAGTAGAAAAATGTTTGTATTTCATCTGACGGAAAATATGAAACCCTATTCTCCACACACACTTCTAAACACACATTATAGACTTAGTATTAGAACTTGCAGGCTTTAAAAATTGTACCCAACGATATCATTATACATCACACACACACACACACACACACACACACACACACACACACACACACACACACACACACACACACACACACACACACACACACACACACACACACACACACACACACACACACATTGCTTCAGCATACTAATCAAATACATTGGCAGGTATACTGATGCAACAGTGGAAGATGGTCTCAACTATTCAGTGATTTTCCTCTCCCTCTCCTAGATTCTAAGAGAAGAAACATTTACTGTTGTCATCAGTAGAGAAGGAGGACTGTGAGCTCTACTGTGATAAATACAAGGCCTTGGGTATGTTTTGTTGTGGTGGATTTGGGCAATTGATGTTCTTTTTTACTAGTAACAACATGCCTGACTGACTTCCATAGGAATCACAGAGAGACTAGGGAGAGAGAGGAGGGAGGGATACGTGGAGAAAATACAAGAGGGAAGGAGACAAAGAATGAGAGGAAGAGGAACACTGAGGATAGACAACACAAGAGGTACACAGAGAGGTACACAGAGAGAGAGAGAGAGAGAGAGAGAGAGAGAGAGAGAGAGAAAGAGAAAGAGAAAGAGAAAGAGAGAGAGAGAGAGAGAGAGAGAGAGGGAGGGATACATGGAGAAAATACAAGATGGAAGGAGACAAAGAATGAGAGGAAGAGAGAGAGAGAGAGAGAGAGAGAGAGAGAGAACAGTTAGAGAGAGAGCAAGAGAGAGAGAGAGAGAGAGACAGAGAGAGAGAGAGAGAGAGAGAGAGAGAGAGAGAGAGAGAGAGAGAGAGAGATGGTAGAGGATTAGAGAGAAGGGCAGAGATGAGTCAGGGGTGTGTGTGCGTCAGACCTGGTGTTTATGTAAGGCTATAGTGTCTTGGGGCAGAATCTTACCCGTCTGTGATACCTTCTGCCCTGGGCACACACACACACACAATATGCGCAATCATATACACCAGAGTTTCCCACACTCGGTCCTCAGGACCTCTATGGGTGCACGTTTTGGTTTTTGTCCTAGCACTACACAGCTGATTCAAATAATCAAAGCTTAATGATGAGTTGATGATTTGAATCAGCTGTGTAGTGCTAGGGCAAAAACCAAAACGTGCACCCATGGAGGACCAAGTGTGGGAAACAGTGATATACACAGTCTAAAACATCTGCGTATCGCCTCATGAGTACTCACGCACACACTCCAACACATATTCACACACAGACACATGAACAAACACACACACCTCTTTCTGAGCGAGCAGACAGCCCTGAGCATGATGGCAAAGGACGTGGAGATCATATGGGAACCTGACCGACCAGAGTCACACACGCACACACACACACACACACACACACACACACACACACACACACACACACACACACACACATACACACACACACGCATACAGAGAGGCAGCTACACAAGCACACATACGCACACACACATACGCACACACACGGACACACACACACACAGACTTCTCTGAGAGGTGGTGTTGTTCTGAGCTCTTTTGTGTCACTAGCATCACATCACGTTGACTGACGTTTCTACTTCTGACACATCAGTGATACGAGTCTCTCTCTTCTCTTTTTGTGTTTGTCTCTTCGCTACCTCTATCCTCCAGCGATCCCGTAGTGTTTCTGCCAATCATCTGTCTCTCCACATCTTTCTCTCAATCAAACAATCTCTGTCTCTTTCACCCTCTTTCATGGTTCTCTTTCCCTCTATTTCGCTGTACACTTTCTCTCTCTCCTTTTTATCGGTCTCCCCAATCTCACTCTCCACTGCTATAGCCTTCTTCCCCCTCCTCTTTTCTAAATCCTTCTCCCCCACTCTATCTCTTTCTCTCTCTGTACCCCTCTTCTCTCTCTAAGATAAGCATTTTTGAGAGACAATTTGCTGGCTGAGTGCTTTCTCTAAAAGCATGAGAAAGAGCGAAAATTAAGGAGAGCAGCACATGAGAACATTCTAGGCTTTCTCTCCTCTGCTGTCAACACAGTCACAGGGCCTATCTTCACTCTGATCTCTGCTGCTTACAAAGGGCATTCTGAAATACTACTGATTACTCATAGGGCCTCTGTTAGCCTGTTTTAGTCTGTATTACTGTACAGCCGTTTGCATTCTTGGCCGATTGCGTGTTCTCTTGTAACATATAAAATGGATTCCACCACAGACTCATCAGGAAGGAACGGAGAATGAAGATGGAATGAACTGAGAGCAATGCAGTAAAATGAGAGGGAGGAGGACAAGAGGGGGAAGAGGGAGAGGAGGAGCTGTATGTGGAGATTATTAGTTAGCAAACACACACACACACACACACACACACACACACACACACACACACACACACACACACACACACACACACACACACACACACACACACACACACACCCAAATTGGCCCTGGTAGTGCACTAAACAGGGAATAGGGTGCCATTTGGGCCACCATGCACAATGCTGTATCTGGGAGGGCTAAAGGAGTGGTTTAGTCTACAGTTTCATTTTGTGTCCCAGACAGGCCTAATCTCTGTTAACCCAGAAGTCAACTCTTGAGTCATTTGTTCAGCTGCATGATTACCCCCCCCCCCCCAAAACTGAACTAATTGAACAGATTGAACGGTAAATGCTTTAATCTACAGGCAGATAATGGATTAAGTTATTCTGGTCATATTTTGTGGTTGTTCTGCAGACTGGATAACACACTTGTATGACATACACACACGTGAAAAGATAGAAGCACACACACACGAATGAATGCGAGTGCACAGACACATGCATACACACACACACACACACACACACATGCTGTCCCTAGAGTGTGTCCGTGTGATAGAGAATGAGTTTAGACAGGCAACCTGACTCACCATGTCTCCCTAGGGAGCCTAACATCAGAACATCACTACATCGCCAACAAACCCCATGAGACCACAGCACATAAAATGAATCTAAAGCTTTCTACTTCAACTGTCAGCACACATCAGAGTCAGCCTGAAATCTGCTTTCATAGCTTACTCTCATTATTACTATTTTGGTTGTTTTGGTTTTGACCTGTTGTCATAGTGCATTGTTGTACTGCAGCTCTATCACAGTGTTATTGACATTGACAGGTTTGTTGGAGGGTAAATTGCGTGGTGGCAAGAGAGAGTTAATGAGGCATTTGTCATACCTGTCACACCTGTCATATACAGTATGTCACATTAGGTCATGTGTGGCTCGTTTCAGGAAACTAGGACATATGTTGTGTGTCACTACTTAACAGGATCTTTTTTTAGTTTGATCAAAATGCGTTTTTCTTTTGGCAGAAATTCCTTCTGGAATATGTGAACTATCATGTGCCTTAGTAACAAATGTGTGTGCCATCTGTAAATATGAATAAACTTGTTACATTTCAAGCCTAGTTGGTTTAGCCACAGAAAAAGACAGGGACCTTCCCACTACACATGGTTGGCTGAGATAATGGATGGGCTGGACATGCCGAGAGATGAGTTCAGTTTGGTCAGCCATGTAGCTCGCTCTTTAACGTGAGATGCTCAGTATGTGTAGGTAGTCCCTTCTAAAGCAGCGTTGTTGAAAGTTATCACAAAGAACAGCAAAAGTGTTGCTAAGGCTCTCCACTTTCTGGAGGACCAAGTTTTGAAATCAGTTGAATGCCCGGTGGAAGGAGAGTATAATAGCTAAGGAGATGGAGAAAATGAATGTGTTTGATTGCAAATGTGGAGGGAGTCGAAAAGAGTTGTATAAAACACCTGTCTCCGCATTACAGTTTCAAACTAAGGGCAACCATGGCGTCCGTGACAGAGAGGAAGAAGCATTCATCCATGTGTACAGGTAAAAGAGTCCAGCTAGCTACATTTTCAGATGTTATACGTTTCTAATTTTGTCAGAAAGCAATTTGCATTGCAAGTTAAAGCGTACGGTTAGCTTCATGTTACGTGTATGATCTGTGTAGTAATATTATTTGTATCTCAGAGCCATTTGCATTGCTAGTTATATAGTTATATAGTTATATAGTTATATTGCTAGCTATCTAGCTAACATTGAACCTAGCTAGTTTGTTAGCTTTAGCTACCTGTAGATACATGCAGGGTAGCTACATTATGAGTTGGGATTATGGTTCATTGTTTAGCTAGCTAGCTACATGTTTAAACAAAAGACTCCACTATGCCAGTAACCATTTCACTGTACCGTTTACACCTTCTGTATCCTGTGCATGTGACAAAACATTTTTTATTTTATTTGATATGGTGTGTGTTTACCAGAGATGGTAATTTGAAGAACAACATGACCTGCATCAAAGTCAAATTAGGATGTAACGTTAGGCCAATGAGACAGTGTCCAAGTTCTACAATTATTTTGCCAACCATAAGCTATTTTATGTAATTAGCTCACCATTAACTTGTAAATAATGATTTTGTTGTGAGTTTATTTTCCTGTAATAATGAATACAAATGAGCTAAAGTTAAGACATTGTCAGCTATATGATATGGTCATTATTTGAACTGGCTAGACAGCTAACTTAATGTTAGCTAGCTAGCTAACAAGCTATAAACAAACAAAAAACATTGCTTAGAAAGTGGCTTTTGGTTGCCTAGTTTGCTAGATTGACATATACTAAATACACTTTTAAACAGATGGGTTTATTGGTGTTAAAATACACCAGTTATGCTATTTTGAACCGCCAGGTTGCTGATGTCATGCAGCCTGTCGCTTTATACTTTTTCATAACGACAACAAGTTTGATGTCGGATGACAACAGAATGTTCAGGATGTCACTGCGACAACTGTATACAGACCTGTCGATAGATGTACAATAAACCAGCCTTTAGTCTTGAAATCTTTGGTTGTACATTACTGTACTCATTGTTTAGCACATGGCCTTACGTGAATCCTTAAAGACATGGGTGGGGCTAAGGCTTAAGAGGGTGTGAACGAAGCTGCATGGGGGTCGACAAAGAAGAGCTCTCCAGTAGGTGTACCAAAACATTCAAGGGCCATTTTCTCAAAAGTGGGCGTCAACAGCTTTACACCAATATTTTATTGATCAACACAGTGTCCATATTAGGACAGTCTCAATCTTAGGCTGAGTGCTCCTACGTTTTTATATTCCATTGACATGACATCTCTTTGACAACAGAGACCCATGGGGCTTCTAAGTGGAACATGTAATAGCTGCTGTAAAGAAACGCTATAGCCAGGTAATAGTCTAGAGAGCAGGGGGTTTCTGGTTTACATATCCCAATACAATAGTGGTGGAGATTGGGCAATGTAAGTGGAAGGGTGACTAACTTAATGAAGGAGTAAATAGAAGATCAATGAGAGAGTCTGGGCTATAGTCAGGGGAGAGACCATTAGAGACGTAAGGAAAGGGAGAGAGGACTGGGGGAAGAAGGAGAGCAGAAAGAGTGAGGGAAAAAGAGGATTGTTAAAGCAGAGGCAAGATCGGAGAGGAAAGAGGGAGGGAGGGAGGGGGAGATGAAAGATGAGAATGAAAGACATAACATCAGTCACAGCGACTCATGACAGCCAAGTCCCTAGAGCGATGGCATACTGATTAAAGAATACAGGCCCCTCTCACTCTTTCTCCCTTGCCCCTCTCCCCCACCTCTCTCTCTTTTGTTCCCTCAGTCTCTACATTGCTCTACAGTAGGTTTTCTCTCTTTTCCTCTCACTCTCTCTCTTTCTCTCTTTATCTCGCTCTCACTGTCTCTCAATGGTCAGTAGCAAAACAGGATTTTGAGTATTAATTACACCCCAGAGCAGTCTCTCTGCCATGGTCCCTCTCCTCCCCTCTCCTCCTCTCCCCTATCATCTCAGCTGTTGACATTCGCCTTGTTCTTCTCTCCCTCTCTTCCCCATTCCTAGCTGAAAACCATTGTCCCTTATCTCCCTTTGTGATTGTGTACACATCTTCTTAAATTCTTCCCTCCCTCTTATCTATGTCCCTAGCTCCCTGATCTGTCCACTCCACATCCCCACATTACCATCACCATCCTCTCTCTGTCCCTTACCTCCCTCTGTCCTTTCTGTGTTCCTCCCTCTGTACCAGACCTAGGTTTAAATACCTTGAGCGTTTGCCTGTGTAGAGTGCCAGGGGTTTGTAATTTTGGGACTTTCTATTGGTTCTTGTGCAATAGGAAAGGTCAATCAAGCCCAGCTATTTGTCATATTAGATTTTTTTCAAACAGTATTTGAACCCAGGTCTGCTCTGCCTACTCTCTTCCTATTCTTCCTCTCTCTTTCCTTCAGTATTACATCACTCTTTTCATCTCCACTGGAGTCGTATCTACATAATGATGCCAGATACAGTGAATAAAATATGAAATGCCACTCTGGCAGCACCCCACTGAATCAGTAAAGGTATCATTATGAGGAAGAGTCATTTATCTTGTCACAGAGGAGAGACTGAAACAGCAGCTATTGAGGAGAGCATACTTTCGTTTCAATTGGACACCCATTTCACACACACGTATAAACTGATAATGACGTTTAGTGGCCAGGTCTATATCTATTATAGAAATAAAGCCTTTTAGTTTTCAGAAGAAACTAAAGTGAAAAAGTCTAACGATCCATAGTTCTAAAAGGTAAGGTCAGCCGAGGTTAGCTACCATTACTGAACACTCCATGTTAAAGGAAAGATTTAGACACCCAATCATATTTCTATAATTATGGAGGCGAACAAGTTTTAAGCAATAGGCCAATTCTCCCATGAATTCCCTCAACACTCAACCATTCTAAACCAGTCTGCACCTCTCACTCTTAGATTCTGTGATTTTGAAAGGCTTGTGAAGGCATGGTGGGCAGGGACCACAGACAGCCACTGGGTGAGTTTTAAAGACCAATTAGATGTAAAACTTTGTGTATTTTTACAGGTCGAGTGAGGTCATTGGCTAACGATGTGGAAACTGTTGAAAGCAGCCTTGTACTGAGCTCATCATTAGAACAGTGCAGGACCGGGGTGTCTGGTGTTTGTTGCTACGACGGGTCATCAAGTGAAATCCAATCCAGAAGTGATTGGTCAAGCTCATCTTTAAGATGTGAACAGTGAGACAGTGTACAGAGTGGGGCCATTCAAAACATTCCATCACATGTTTTAATTAGATGTTTTTCACACACCAACAAACTTATATTCTCTGTTAATGTTGATGTACAACTTGAAGTCACTCACAGGTTTTATCTCTTTTATATCCTGTTTAATGAGATGTTTGATATGCTGTCTGTATCCACAGGGAGACGTACAGTAGATAACATCACGTTGTGCGTTTCATTGGCCAATGAGACACAGTGAGAAGATTGAGACACAGTTTGGTACGATCTCAAGCTGTTAGAGAGAGCAGATATTCATGATTGAATAAAGGAGTGCTGGTGTAGAAATGTCACTTTATCTAGCCATTAGCGTAGCATGCATGTGACATTGCGTGTCACACCTAATCATGGCCTACACACCTTACCTATAGTTTACCATGGTTCCGTGGTAACACCCGTCCATTTCCATTTCTATACAACATCCACTGTTACTGTGTTGTGTTGTGTGTGAGACCTACCTGTTTGGTAACATCCATTCAGTCAGTCTAGTGTCACATCAGCATCTTCAGCTCATAATCATCCCATTGGGTCATGATGACATGATGGGAATATTGTTTACCTGAAGAACCTCTGAGAGCTTTTTCATTTATTTTCTATTTGCATAAACATGTGGTTTATGAAAAGGACTGTATAAGACAGATGGGATTGGATTGATTATGCAGCTAGAGTGAAGCATACTTTCGTTCATTTCCTTCTTCTTCCCCGAGGTGAAACATCTTCTATCAAAAATCAAACTTTCTGCAACAACAAAAGAAGAGGATTTCACAAGGCTGAGGTATGCATGTACATTCACCAGACTGGCTGGGGTATGCATGCATTCACCAGACTGGCTGAGGTACATTCACCAGACTGGCTGAGGTATGCATGTACATTCACCAGACTGGCTGAGGTATGCATGTACATTCACCAGACTGGCTGAGGTATGCATGTACATTCACCAGACTGGCTGAGGTATGCATGTACATTCACCAGACTGGCTGAGGTATGCATGTACATTCACCAGACTGGCTGAGGTATGCATGTACATTCACCAGACTGGCTGAGGTATGCATGTACATTCACCAGACTGGCTGAGGTATGCATGTACATTCACCAGACTGGCTGAGGTATTCATGTACATTCACCAGACTGGCTGAGTTATGCATCTACATTCACCAGACTGGCTGAGGTATGCATGTACATTCACCAGACTGGCTGAGGTATGCATGTACATTCACCAGACTGGCTGAGGTATGCATGTACATTCACCAGACTGGCTGAGTTATGCATGTACATTCACCAGACTGGCTGAGGTATGCATGTACATTCACCAGACTGGCTGAGGCGGACTGCAATAGCATTCACCAGACTGGCTGAATAGAATAGTCCCCGCGATATGCAACTGTTCAGGGAAGTCAGGAACCAATACACGCAGTCAGTCAGGAAAGCTAAGGCTAGCTTCTTCAGGCAGAAGTTTGCATCCTGTAGCTCCAACTCCAAAAACTTCTGGGACACTGTGAAGTCCATGGAGAACAAGAGCACCTCCTCCCAGCTGCCCACTGCACTGAGGCTAGGTAACACGGTCACCACCGATAAATCCATGATTAACGAAAGCCGGTCACGGGTGCACCTCAGCCACGCTCAAGGTACTAAACGATATCATAACCGCCATCGATAAAAGACAGTACTGTGCAGCCGTCTTCATCGACCTTGCCAAGGCTTTCGACTCTGTCAATCACCATATTCTTATCGGCAGACTCAGTAGCCTCGTTTTTTTGGATGACTGCCTTGCCTGGTTCACCAATTACTTTGCAGACAGAGTTCAGTGTGTCAAATCGGAGGGCATGCTGTCCGGTCCTCTGGCAGTCTCTATGGGGGTGCCACAGGGTTCAATCCTCGGGCCGACTCTTTTCTCTGTATATATCAATGATGTTGCTCTTGCTGCGGGCGATTCCCTGATCCACCTCTACGCAGACGACACCATTCTATATACTTCCGGCCCGTCCTTGGACACTGTGCTATCTAACCTCCAAACGAGCTTCAATGCCATACAACACTCCTTCCGTGGCCTCCAACTGCTCTTAAACGCTAGTAAAACCAAATGCATGCTTTTCAACCGTTCGCTGCCTGCACCCGCACGCCTGACCAGCATCACCACCCTGGATGGTTCCGACCTTGAATATGTGGACATCTATAAGTACCTAGGTGTCTGGCTAGACTGTAAACTCTCCTTCCAGACTCATATCAAACATCTCAATCGAAAATCAAATCAAGAGTCGGCTTTCTATTCCGCAACAAAGCCTCCTTCACTCACGCCGCCAAACTTACCCTAGTAAAACTGACTATCCTACCGATCCTCGACTTCGGCGATGTCATCTACAAAATTGCTTCCAACACTCTACTCAGCAAACTGGATGCAGTTTATCACAGTGCCATCCGTTTTGTCACTAAAGCACCTTATACCACCCACCACTGAGACTTGTATGCTCTAGTTGGCTGGCCCTCGCTACATATTCGTCGCCAGACCCACTGGCTCCAGGTCATCTACAAGTCCATGCTAGGTAAAGCTCCGCCTTATCTCAGTTCACTGGTCACGATGGCAACACCCATCCGTAGCACGCGCTCCAGCAGGTGTATCTCACTGATCATCCCTAAAGCCAACACCTCATTTGGCCGCCTTTCGTTCCAGTTCTCTGCTGCCTGTGACTGGAACGAATTGCAAAAATCGCTGAAGTTGGAGACTTTTATCTCCCTCACCAACTTCAAACATCTGCTATCTGAGCAGCTAACCGATCGCTGCAGCTGTACATAGTCTATCGGTAAATAGCCCACCCATTTTTACCTACCTCATCCCCAAACTGTTTTTATTTATTTACTTTTCTGCTCTTTTGCACACCAATATCTCTACCTGTACATGACCATCTGATCATTTATCACTCCAGTGTTAATCTGCAAAATTGTAATTATTCGCCTACCTCCTCATGCCTTTTGCACACAATGTATATAGACTCCCTTTTTTCTTGGCTACTGTGTTATTGACTTGTTAATTGTTTACTCCATGTGAACTCTGTGTTGTCTGTTCACTCTGTGTTGTCTGTTCACACTGCTATGCTTTATCTTGGCCAGGTGAGGTATGCATGTAAATTCACCAGCGTTTCTCAGATGTGTTAAATAAAGGTGAAATAAAAATTCAAATGAGAATGTAAATTCTTTCTCAGATGTGTTTTAATGATTTCACAAGGCTGAGGTATGCATGTAAATTCACCAGAAACGTTTCTCAGATGTGTTTTAATGATTTCACAAGGCTGAGGTATGCATGTAAATTCACCAGAAGCGTTTCTCAGATGTGTTTTAATGATTTCACAAGGCTGAGGTATGCATGTAAATTCACCAGAAGCGTTTTTCAGATGTGTTTTAATGATTTCACAAGGCTGAGGTATGCATGTAAATTCACCAGAAACGTTTCTCAGATGTGTTTTAATGATTTCACAAGGCTGAGGTATGCATTTCTCAGATGTGTTTTAATGATTCACCAGAAACGTTTCTCAGATGTGTTTTAATGATTTCACAAGGCGCTGAGGTATGTGTTTTAATGATTTCATGAGGTAAAAATTCACCAGAAACGTTTCTCAGATGTGTTTTAATGATTTCACAAGGCTGAGGTATGCATGTAAATTCACCAGAAGCGTTTCTCAGATGGGCTTTAATGATTTTGTCGGAGCAAACACGCACAGGAAGCGCCTTCACAGCTGAAAGTTTCAGGTAGTTCTTCTGATGGAAATATGATATACTTCCTTGTCCATCTCATTTCAGGTACTTCCTGAATTCCCCAACCAATAATATTAAGCCTGACATGAATTCTGGCATTATTCATGGTGCTATCTCGCTGCTTCAGCACTCCTATTGAAAGTGAAGTTTGCCTGGGGTTGTGCACTAGGCCTTATCCCAGACTGAAGTTCTGCTTTAGCAATGTTTTATATCAGGAAATACTCAACAGCATGATGACTCAGGATAAAACACTGATTATTCTAACATGTTGAGGACATTTTCAAGGGGTATGTTTGTGTGGATTAAAGGGGAGGGGGTATTGAGTGGGTGTGTGTCTGTGTGAGCGCGTGTGCGTGTCTGTGTGCTTACAGGGGAGTAGGGGAGAGGAGGAGGAGAAGAGGAGAGGGCTAGGGTGGAACTGTTAGGCATGAGGAGAGGAAGATGGATGGAGGGAGGACAGAAAAGATGACCAGAGAGGACAAAGGGGAGGAGAGAGAGCAGAGGTTGTAAATTGCATTTAAATGGAAATCACAGAGCGGAGGAAAAGAGATGGAAGAGGGGTCTTGACAAAGAGATGGACAACGAGGGGAGAAAGGACAGGGAGAGCAGGGAGGGAAGAAGGAGGGAGAAGTCTAATGGGGTGAAGGGGTTTTGTGTGAAGTAGAGCGGGACAGCTTGGTTATTAGTTTTATGACACTTAAGTGGAGGCGATGTGGCACACAAACACAGACACTGAGTGTACAAAACATTAGGAACCCCTTCCTAATATTGAGTTGCACCTCTTTTGCCCCCAGAACAGCCTCAATCTGTCAGGGCATGGACTCTATAAGTTGTCAAAAGCGTTCCACAGTGATGCTGGCCCATGTTGACTCCAATGCTTCCCACAGTTGTGTCAGGTTGTCTGGATGTGCTTTGGGTGGTGGACCATTCTTGATACACACAGGAAACTGTTGAACATGAATAACCTGGTACCTACTTACTATATACCCCGTTCCTAAGTCACCTACATCTTCTGTCTTGCCCATTCACTCTCTGAATAGTACACCTACACAATCCATGTCTCAATTGTCTCAAAGCTGAAAAATCCTTATTCAACCTGTCTCCTCCCCTTCATCTTTACACTTATACACACAAATACACCCCCCACACACACATAAACACACACACACACACACACACACACACACACACACACACACACGTGCACACAGACAAATACACATCCCCGTCAACATGCATACAAACACACAATTGCAAGCCTATAAACACACACACACATCAGTAATAACCTTCAGTGAAGCAGCGATGTGTGTGTTGCCTGCAGTCAGAGTCTAGGTGCTGAGGTAGCATGTGGTTAACTTGGCCATTCTGCAGCACCCTAAACGTACCAACCTTTAGTTCCCCTAGCATGCCTATAAATTCAAGTGGTAAAACTATTGTGACACCCTACTGGGTATGTAAATCTAGTCAGAGAAAGCTCAAACATCAATATGGATGATGGAGATCAATTATTTAAAATGACATGAGCATGCTAAGCATGTTTGTTTGCTCCTATAATGGCGCCGAAGGAGATGGCTGCCATTTTACGGTCTCCTAACCAATTGTGCTATTGTGTGTGTTTTTTCACGTTATTTGTAACTTATTTTGTACATAATGTTTCTACCACCGTCTCTTATGACCGAAAATAGCTTCTAGATATCAGGACAGCGATTAATCACCTCTATTGGATGAAGACTTTTTCATTAACGAGTCGGACGCCTAGAATTTACTTCAGACAGCCAAAGCCAAGGCCCAAATCCTTGTGATTCACATGAGAAAGAGACAGAGATATCAGGGAGGTAGGACTGGGTGCCTTGTAAGGATTTGACGGCGAGTGGGTAATCTGCCTCTACCATCAGTCTTATTAGCCAACGTACAATCATTGGATAACAAAATAGACGAACTATGATCACGTATATCCTACCAACTGGACAATTAAAACAGTGATATCTTATGTTTCACTGAGTCTGGCTGACATGAATAACATACAGCTGGCGGGGTTTACGCTGCATCAGTCTGTGTATATTTGTAAACAACAGCTGGTACACTAAATCTAAAAGTAAGGAAGTCTCTAGGTTTTTCTCGCCTGAGGTAGAGTATCTCACAATATGCTGAAGAGCATAATATTTACCAAGAGAGTTTTCATCTATATTTTTTGTAACTGTCTATTTACCACCACAAACCGATGATGGCACTAAGACGGCACTCAATGAGCTGTATATTTATTTATTTTATTTTTTATTTCACCTTTATTTAACCAGGTAGGCAAGAAGAACAAGTTCTCATGTACAATTGCGACCTGGCCAAGATAAAGCAAAGCAGTTCGACACATACAGCAACACAGAGTTACACATGGAGTAAAACAAATATACAGTTGATGAATACAGTAGAAAAATAAGTCTATATACAATGTGAGCAAGTGAGGTGAGATAAGGGAGGTAAAGGCAAAAAAAGGCCATGGTGGCGAAGTAAATACAATATAGCAAGAAAACACTGGAATGGTTGATTTGCAGTGGAAGAATGTGCAAAGTAGAGATAGAAATAATGGGGTGCAAAGGAGCTAAATAAATAAATAAATACAGTAGGGAAAGAGGTAGTTGTTTGGGCTAAATTATAGATGGGCTATGTACAGGTGCAGTAATCTGTGAGCTGCTCTGACAGCTGGTGCTTAAAGCTAGTGAGGGAGATAAGTGTTTCCAGTGTCAGAGATTTTTGTAGTTCGTTCCTGTCATTGGCAGCAGAGAACTGGAAGGAGAGGCGGCCAAAGAAAGAATTGGCTTTGGGGGTGACCAGAGAGATATACCTGCTGGAGCGCGTGCTACGGATGGGTGCAGCTATGGTGACCAGCGAGCTGAGATAAGATGGGACTTTACCTAGCAGGGTCTTGTAGATTACCTGGAGCCAGTGGGTTTGGCGACGAGTATGAAGCGAGGGCCAGCCAATGAGAGTGTACAGGTCGCAGTGGTGGGTAGTATATGGGGCTTTGGTGACAAAACGGATGGCACTGTGATAGACTGCATCCAATTTATTGAGTAGGGTATTGGAGGCTATTTTGTAAATGACATCGCTGAAGTCGAGGATTGGTAGGATGGTCAGTTTTACAAGGGTATGCTTGGCAGCATGAGTGAAGGATGCTTTGTTGCAAAATAGGAAGCCAATTCTAGATTTAACTTTGGATTGGAGATGTTTGATGTGAGTCTGGAAGGAGAGTTTACAGTCTAACCAGACACCTAGGTATTTGTAGTTTTCCACATATTCTAAGTCAGAGCCATCCAGAGTAGTGATGTTGGACGGGCGGGTAGGTGCAGGCAGCGATCGATGGAAGAGCATGCATTTAGTTTTACTTGTATTTAAGGCAATTGGAGGCCACGGAAGGAGAGTTGTATGGCATTGAAGCTCTCCTGGAGGGTTGTTAACACAGAGTCCAAAGGGCCGGAAGTACAGTGGGGCAAAAAAGTATTTAGTCAGCCACCAATTGTGCAAGTTCTCCCACTTAAAAAGATGAGAGAGTCCTGTAATTTTCATCATAGGTACACTTCAACTATGACAGACAAAATGAGAACAAAAATCCAGAAAATCACATTGTAGGATTTTTAATGAATTTATTTGCAAATTATGGTGGAAAATAAGTATTTGGTCAATAACAAAAGTTTATCTCAATACTTTGTTATATATCCTTTGTTGGCAATGACAGAGGTCAAACGATTTCTGTAAGTCTTCACAAGGTTTTCACACACTGTTGCTGGTATTTTGGCCCATTCCTCCATGCAGATCTCCTCTAGAGTAGTGATGTTTTGGGGCTGTTGCTGGGCAACACGGACTTTCAACTCCCTCCAAATATTTTCTATGGGGTTGAGATCTGGAGACTGGCTAGGCCACTCCAGGACCTTGAAATGCTTCTTACGAAGCCACTCCTTCGTTGCCCAGGCGGTGTGTTTGGGATCATTGTCATGCTGAAAGACCCAGCCACGTTTCATTTTCACTCAAAATCTCATGATACATGGCCCCATTCATTCTTCCCTTTACACGGATCAGTCGTCCTGGTCCCGTTGCAGAAAAACAGCCCCAAAGCATGATGTTTCCACCCCCATGCTTCACAGTAGGTATGGTGTTCTTTGGATGCAACTCAGCATTCTTTGTCCCCCAAACACGACGAGTTGAGTTTTTACCAAAAAGTTATATTTTGGTTTCATCTGACCATATGACATTCTCCCAATCTTCTTCTGGATCATCCAAATGCTCTCTAGCAAACTTCAGACGGGCCTGGACATGTACTGGCTTAAGCAGGGGGACACGTCTGGCACTGCAGGATTTGAGTCCCTGGCGGCGTAGGTTGTTACTGATGGTTGGCTTTGTTACTTTGGTCCCAGCTCTCTGCAGGTCATTCACTAGGTCCCCCCGTGTGGTTCTGGGATTTTTGCTCACTGTTCTTATGATCATTATGAACCCACGGGGTGAGATATTGCGTGGAGCCCCAGATCGAGGGAGATTATCAGTGGTCTTGTATGTCTTCCATTTCCTAATAATTGCTCCCACAGTTGATTTCTTCAAACCAAGCTGCTTACCTATTGCAGATTCAGTCTTCCCAGCCTGGTGCAGGTCTACAATTTTGTTTCTGGTGTCCTTTGACAGCTCTTTGGTCTTGGCCATAGTGAAGTTTGGAGTGTGACTGTTTGAGGTTGTGGACAGGTGTCTTTTATACTGATAACAAGTTCAAACAGGTGCCATTAATACAGGTAACGAGTGGAGGACAGAGGAGCCTCTTAAAGTAGAAGTTACAGGTCTGTGAGAGCCAGAAATCTTGCTTGTTTGTAGGTGACCAAATACTTAATTTCCACCATAATTTGCAATGGGATTTTCTGGATTTGTTTTTCTCATTTTGTCTGTCATAGTTGAAGTGTGCCTATGATGAAAATTACAGGCCTCTCTCATCTTTTTAAGTGGGAGGACTTGCACAATTTTTGGCTGACTAAATACTTTTTTCCCCACTGTATACAAAATGGTGTCGTCTGCGTAGAGGTGGATCAGAGACTCACCAGCAGCAAGAGCGACATCATTGATGTATACAGAGAAGAGAGTCGGTCCAAGAATTGAACCCTGTGGCACCCCCATAGAGACTGCCAGAGGGCCGGACAACAGATCCTCCGATTTGACACACTGAACTCTATCGGAGAAATAGTTGGTGAACCAGGCGAGGCAATCATTTGAGAAACCAAGGCTGTCAAGTCTGCCGTATATGGCCATAAGCAAACAGGAAAACTCTCATCCAGAGGCGACACTCCTAGTGGTTGGGAACTTTAATGCAGGGAAACTTAAATCAGTTTTCCCTAATTTCTAACAGCATGTTAAATGTGCAACCAGAGGGGAAAAAAACTCTAGATCACCTGTACTCCACACACAGAGACACATATACAGCTCTCCCTCACCCTCCATTTGGCAAATCTGACTATAATTCTATCCTCCTGATTCCTGCTTTCAAGCAAAAACTAAAGCAGGAAGCACTAGTGACTCGGTCAATAAAGGTCAGATGACATAGATGCTAAGCTACAGGACTGTTTTGCTAGCACAGACTGGAACATTTTCCAGGATTCCTCAGATGACATTGAGGAGTACACCGCATCAGTCACTGGCTTCATCAATAAGTGCATCAATGACATAGTCCCCACAGTGACTGTACGTACATACCCCAACCAGAAGCCATGGAGTACAGGTAACATCCACACTGAGCTAAACAGTAGAGCTGCCGCTTTCAAGGAGCTGGATTCTAACACGGATGCTTATTTTTATTTTGACATTTTTTTATTTCACCTTTATTTAACCAGGTAGGCCAGCTGAGAAAGAGTTTTCATTTACAACTGCGACCTGGCCAAGATAAAGCAAAGCAGTGTGACAAAAACAACAACACAGAGTTACACATGGGATAAACAAACATACAGTCAATAACACAATAGACAAATCTGTATGCAGTGTGTGCAAATGAAGTAAGGAGTTAAGGCAATAAATAGGCCAATAGTGGCAAAGTAATAACTAATCTAGCAATTTACACTGGAGTGATATATGTGTAGGTGAGGATGTGCAAGTAGAAAAACTGGTGTGCAAAGAGCAGAAAAACAAAAACAAATATGGGGATGAGGTCGGTAGTTGGATGGATGGGCTATTTCCAGATGGGCTGTGTACAGCTGCAGCGATCGGTAAGCTGCTCTGACAGCTGATGCTTAAAGTTAGTGAGGGAGATATTAGTCTCCAACTTCAATGATTTTTGCAAATCATTCCAGTTATTGGCAGCAGAGAACTGGAAGGAAAGACGGCCAAAGGGGATGTTGGCTTTGGGGATGACCAGTAAAATATACATGCTGGAGCGCGTGCTATGGGTGGGTGTTGCTATGGTGACCAGTGAGCTGAGCTAAGGTGGAGCTATACCTAGCAAAGGCTTATATGTAGCGAGAACCAGCCAACGAGAGCATACAGGTCGCAGTGGTGAGTAGTATATGGAGCTTTTGTAACAAAACGGATGGCACTGTGATAGACTGCATCCAATTTCCTGAGTAGAGTGTTGGAGGCTAATTTGTAAAGGACAGGGACTATTGTAGTCTGCTTACAAGGAATCCCTCCGACAAACCGTCAAACAGGCAAAGCAGGACTAAGACTGAATCGTGCTACACTAGTTCAGACGCTCGTTGGATGTGGCAATGCATGCAAACTATTACAGACTACCAAAAGAATCACAGCTGCGAACCGCCCAGTCACACAGGCTGACCAGATGAACTAAATTACTTCCATGCTCGCTTCGAGGCAAGCAACACAGAAGCATGCATGAGAGCACCAGCTCTTCCGGATGACTGTGTGATCACGCTCTCCGTATCCGATGTGAGACCCTGGGACAGACGGATTACCAGGAGGTGTACGCTGAGCATGTGCTGACCAACTGGCAAGTGTCTTCACTGACATTTTGAACCTGTGCCTGACTGAGTCTGTAATACCAACATGTTTCAAGCAGACCACAATAGTCCCTGTGCCCAAGAACACTAAGGTAACTTGCCAAAATGACTACCGACCCGTAGCACTCACGTCTGTATCCATGAAGTACTTTGAAAGGCTGGGCATGGCTCACATCAACACCATTATCCCAGAAACCCTAGACCCACTCCAATTTGCATACTGCCCCAACACATCCACAGATGATGAAATCTCTTTACACTCCACACTGCTCTTTCCCACCTGGACAAAAGGAACACCTATGTGAGAATGCTATTCATTGACTACAGCTCTGCGTTCAACACCATAGTGTCCTCAAAGCTCATCACTAAGCTAAGGACCCTGGGACTAAACACCTCCCTTTGCAGCTGGATCCTGGACTTCCTGATGGGCTGCCCCAAGGTCGTAAAGGTAGGCAACAACACATCTGCTACACTGATCCTCAACACGGCGGCCCCTCAGGGGTGCGTGCTCAGTCCCTTCCTGTCCTCTCTGTTCACTCATGACTGCATGGCCCGGCACAACTCCAACACCATCAATAAATTTGCAGATGACACAAAAGTGGTAGGCCTGATCACAGACAACGATGAGACAGCTTATAGGGAGGAGGTCAGAGACCTGGTCGTGTGGTGCCAGGATAACAATCTCTCCCTCAACGTGATCAAGACAAAGGAGATGATTGTAGACTACAGGAAAAGGAGGACCGAACACACCCCCATTCTCATCCATGGGGATGTATTGGAGCAGGTTGAGACCTTCACGTTCTTTGGTGTCCACATCACCAACAAACTATCATGGTCCAAACACACCAAGACAGTCATGATGAGGGCACAACAAAGCCTATTCCTCCTCAGAAGTCTGAAAAGATTTGGCATGGGTCCCCAGATCCTCAAACATTATACAGCTGCACCATCGAGAGCATGCTGACTGGTTGCATCACTGCCTGGTATGGCAACTGCTCGGCCTCCGACCTCAAGGCACTACAGAGGGAAGTCCGTATGGCCTGGGGCAAAGCTTCCTGCCATCTAGGACCTCTATGCCAGGCGGTATCAGAGGAAGGCCGAGATACCCTAGTCATGGAAGGTCTCTCTGCTATCGCACGGGAAGCGGTATCAGAGTGCCAAGTCTAGGTCCAAAAGGCCCCTTACCAGCTTCTACCCCCAAGACTCCTGAACATCTAATCAAATCGCTACCCAGACTCTTTTCATTATCGCCCCCCCCCCTCTCTTTTTACGCTTCTGGCACTTTCTGTTAATTATCTACTTTCAGTCTACCTACATGAACTGTACAGTTGTGGCCAAAAGTTTTGAGAATGACACAAATATGAATTTCCACAAAGTTTGCTGCTTCAGTGTCTTTAGATATTTTTGTCAGATGTTACTATGGAATACTGAAGTATAATTACAAGCATTTCATAAGTGTCAAAGGCTTTTATTGACAATTACATGAGGTTGATGCAAAGAGTCAATATTTGCAGTGTTGACCCTTCTTTTTCAAGACCTCTGCAATCCATCCTGGCATGCTGTCAATTAACTTCTGGGCCACATCCTGACTGATGGCAGCCAATTCTTGCGTAATCAATGCTTGGAGTTTGTCATAATTTGTGGGGTTTTGTTTGTCCACCCGCCTCTTGAGGATTGACCACAAGTTCTCAATGGAATTAAGGTCTGGGGAGTTTCCTGGCCATGGACCCAAAATATCAATGTTTGTTCCCCGAGCCACTTAATTATCACTTTTGCCTTATGGCAAGGTTCTCCATCCATCATGCATCATTGTTCGTCACCAAACTGTTCCTGGATGGTTGGGAGAAGTTGCTCTCGGAGGATGTGTTGGTACCATTCTTTATTCATGGCTGTGTTCTTAGGCAAAATTGTGAGTGAGCCCACTCCCTTGGCTGAGAAGCAACACCACACATGAATGGTCTCAGGATGCTTTACTGTTGGCATGACACAGGACTGATGGTAGCGCTCACCTTGTCTTATCCGGACAAGCTTTTTTCGGGATGCCCCAAACAATCGGAAAGGGGATTAATCAGAGAAAATGACTTTACCCCAGTCCTCAGCAGTCCAATCCCTGTACCTTTTGCAGAATATCAGTCTGTCCCAGATGTTTTTCCTGGTGAGAAGTGGCTTCTTTGCTGCCCTTCTTGACACCAGGCCATCCTCCAAAAGTCTTTGCCTCACTGTGCATGCAGATGCACTCACACCTGCCTGCTGCCATTCCTGAGCAAGCTCTGTACTGGTGGTGCCCTGATCCCGCAGCTGAATCAACTTTAGGAGACGGTCCTGGCACTTGCTGGACTTTCTTGGGCGCCCTGAAGCCTTCTTCACAACAATTGACCCGCTCTCCTTGAAGTTCTTTATGATCCGATAAATGGTTGATTTAGGTGCAATCTTACTGGCAGCAATATCATAGCCTGTGAAGCCCTTTTTGTGCAAAGCAATGATGACGGCACGTGTTTCCTTGCAGGTAACCATGGCTGACAGAGGAAGAACAATAATTCCAAGCACCACCCTCCTTTTGAAGATTCCAGTCTGTTATTCAAACTCGATCAGCATGACAGAGTGATCTCCAGCCTTGTCCTCGTCAACACTCACACCTGTGTTAACGAGAGAATCACTGACATCATGTCAGCTGGTCCTTTTGTGGTAGGGCTGTAAATGCAGTGGAAATGTTTTTGGGGATTCAGTTCATTTGCATGGCAATTAATTGCAATTAATCTGATCACTCTTCATAACATTCTGGAGTATATGCAAATTGCCATCATACAAACTGAGGCAGCAGACTTTGTGAAAATTAATATTTGTGTCATTCTCAAAACATTTGGCCACAACTGCACATATTATCTAAATTACCTGTGCCCCCACACATTGACTCTATACCCCCTGTATTTAGCCTTGTACTGTTATTTACTGCTGTACTTTATTTTTGTTATTTAGATTTTTTTACTTATCTATTTTTCACTTAACACTTTTTTTAAAAACTGCATTGTTGGTTAATACTTGTTGTATTCGGCACATGTCACAAATAACATTTGATTTAATACACAGGCTTTCAGTATGTGGTGATGGCACATGCAGGTTTTTTATTTTATTTATTTAATTTTACCCCTTTTTCTCCCCAATTTCATGGTATCCAATTGTTTTAGTAGCTACTATCGTGTCTCATCACTACAACTCCCGTACGGGCTCGGGAGAGACGAAGGTTGAAAGTCATGCATCCTCCGATACACAACCCAACCAAGCCGCACTGCTTCTTAACACAGGGCGCATCCAACCTGGAAGCCAGCCACACCAATGTGTCAGAGGAAACACCGTGCACCTGGCAACCTTGGTTAGCGCGCACTGCGCCCGGCCCGCCACAGGAGTCGCTGTTGCGCGATGAGAAAAGGACACCCCTACCTGCCAAGCCCTCCCTAACCCAGACAACACTAGGCCAATTGTGCGTCGCCCCACGGACCTCCCGGTCGCGGCCGGTTACGACAGAGCCTGGGCTGCGAACCCAGAGCTCTGATGGTACAGCTGGCGCTGCAGTACAGCTCCCTTAACCACTGCGCCACCCACATGAAGGTTTTGACTTCCAGGTTTCGGAGTGGAGGGAAACAGTCAATGCTCTTTTTCTACAAGTCTTTGATTTTGAGTATGGATGAAAGCTGCTATTGGAAGCTTGGGGACACTTGAAAGGGGGTTCACTCTCACAACTGGGAAAAATCTCTTGCAGGTGCAATTGATGTACAACATAATACACGCCAACCTTTTAGGTCGCAGTAAGCAGAGGCTCTCATCCCACCCATAGGAGTGTTGAACGTTACAGTATGCAAGCTATTTGTCCCTTGATTTATCCTAAGCTAATGCATAACGCAGTTAACCTAAACAGAAGTGTATCCACTTTCAACTGTATTTATTTGTAATGGGATATTTGATGTACAGTGATTGGATCTTATCGGGTGGCATGTCTTTGCAATCAAATCAGTCTTTGTATTAAATCTACAGACTGTACAGATCATGCACAAGGCTTTAATATAATGAGCTCAATTCCTGCTGAGCAGAATGATATCAACAATCCCAGTGTGAAGCAAACCTGGGTTCAAATAGTATTCAAAATGCTTTGATCATTTGCATTAGCCTGCCTGGAGTGCCTGATGGGTGGGGTTTATACTTCGTAAACATTTCTATTGGTTACATTACAACAGGAAAGCTCAATTAAGCACAGATACAGTGTTTGAAATGATTTCCGAATAGTATTTGAACCCAGGTCTGGTGTGAACGAACAAGCAGGGTGAGGCTGGCTATCCTGTGGGACTCTAACCCTCCTGAAAGGTAATGACTTTGACTGTATCGACTGCTGCCAGTGATGCTGTAAGGCTAGATGAATGGATGGACAGACACTCACCAGCACTGTGATCGTTACAGCACTAATCCCCTAATTGCTTTTGGAAATTTGATTTGAAGGCACACACCCAAGCACACACACACACACACATACACACACACACACATGGCTGTGTGCATGCACACAAACACACACACACACACACACACACATAGACACACACACACACACATACACACACACACACACACACACACACACACACACACACACACACACACACACACATGGCTGTGTGCATGCACACACACACACACACACATAGACACACACACACACGCATGGCTGTGTGCATGCACACACACACACACACACATAGACACACAAACATATCTTGATTCATATTGTGGAGGTGGGAGGGAATTTGAAGTGGCAGACCCTCATGTTGCTTTTTCAATTAGCGCCCACTCAGTCAAGTGGCTGTGTGGCCGTACATTTTGCTGGGCCATTTCACTGCCATACATATGCGTACGGAGACAGGCTGGGACGCTCTTTGTTTTGTTCAAAAAAGATGAGTAACAGACTAACTGTTGTCTTATTCAATATTTTTACAGCACGGTTGTTAAATACTGTGGCATACATGCAACACACACAGAAACACACACAAATACTGTACACACTCTCTCTCTCTCTTTCTCTCTCTCTCTCTCTCTCTCTCTCTCTCTCTCTCTCTCTCTCTCTCGCTCTCTCTCTCTCTCTCTCTCTCTCTTTCTCTCGTCGTCTCTCAACGTTTCTCGCGCTCTCTCTGTCTAATAGTGAATAACATAGACTGTGAGAGCCTCACCCTGAATGAGGAGAAGAAGGAATTGAAGGAGGAGCTGAAGAACGGCCACAAGCACATTCTCCCCTGCAGCTCCATGTTTGTGATTGGACAGATGCACCCATAAGTCAGACCCTGAAACAAGGAACCTGTTGGCTCTCATTTATCTTGCTTATATTATATGCAGTATAACAATGCTAGGATTCACCCTCTGTACACTACTGTAACAAGTCTTATCAATTCTGGAGTCTAGAGACATTATGTAAGTGAGTAGCATGAATATATGATAACAGCCATATTTGGTGAGGTTGTCCCAGACAGCCAGGGAACTTCACTGACATTACAGTTTTTTTTTATTGCTAAACGACAGTGGGCACAACTGGAGTCACATGTGCAAAACTCTAACTACAGTCTGCACTACCAACAGTCACCTGAGCTAAACAGTTCACATCACCTGCAAAACTCATTCCAAGCAACACAACTCTTAACACATGGCTCAAAACACACTCAGTGCAGCCAAACACTATGCACAACCCTCACTGAGATAACACACACTGTCACTCAGAACACACTGAGAGTAAAAACACTAGCATCAAACACCAATACAGAAAATACAAACTTTTCATCTTTACAGTTTGAACAATTTCAGTGACTTCATACAAAGTAATATTTTCTTCAAAGAAAAGAGTGACATTCTTTCACATGATTTATTAACATTTTTAGAACATAACAATTCTTTAAGGTAAATGAAAATTAGCAGTTTGCTTCAATAGTCTGTAGTAATTTACGGAATTACAGTAATGAGAAAAAAAGGTAGAAACTAAAAGTACATACTGTAATTCGAACAAATAATTGAGGGGCTAATCCTGCCTCTCTCTGGCATCAGGCCACAGGTTTTCTTCAACATCACACCTAATGTTTTCTCTTGCCATGCACCTGGGGAAGAACCTTCTGGAGTGCCTTATCCATCCCTGGCAGTCCTCTGGACTCGTGTCCTCACATCCGGCACGCATGGCTTTCAAAAGAGACATTTGGTCATGTGGGTGGTGACCAAACACTTTCCACCTCCAGGCAGAGAAAAACTCCTCTATTGGGTTGAGGAAGGGTGAATATGCAGGCAGGTACAAAACCATAAATCTGTGATGTGCTGCAAACCAATCTGTGACAGCTGCAGAGTGGTGAAAAGCAACGTTATCGCAAACTATGACAAAAACTTGGGGGTTTCTTACTGGCTCCCCCTGTTCTGCTGGCACTAGCTGAGCATAGAGCTGTTCTAGGAAAGCTATAAGCCTTTCTGTGTTGTATGGGCCAATGAGTGGTGTGTTGAGAAGCAAACCATCATTGGCCATTGCAGCACACATGGTGATATTTCCCCCCCTTTGGCCTGGAACCTCCACAGTGGCCCTTTGACCTATAACATTCCTTCCTCTGCGCCGTGTTTTGGCAAGGTTAAATCCAGCTTCATCAATAAATACAAATGAATGTGGTCTTTCCAGTGCTTCCACCTCCATTGCTCTCTGAAAAACAGTAAGCGCACAGTTTTACTGTAGAAATGTGTTTCTTTGCTCTTTTACCCGTTCACTGTTTCTCTCGAACGGTACAGTGTATAACTGTTTCATTGTAACTTGGTGTTTCTTTAGGACTCGAGCAATAGTTGTTGTGCTGACAGAATTAACATTTTCAAATATATCATTATCAGCAAGCACTCTATCTTGAATCTCCCGCAGTTTTATTGCATTCTTGACAACAACCATGTCAACAATAGCATTTTCCTGCGCATCTGAAAATATTTTTCCTCTTCCCCCTGCTGGGGGCAGCCTTTGGGTCCTGTTGTAAAAATATATTTTACAGTCAAACTTACTGTAATATATGTCTGTGTAAATATTCTATAATTGCAATACAAAATAGATTCCTGTAATGTTTTCATTTACTGTAAGGATGTAACTCTCACCTGTTTGCATGATGGAAAATTCGCATTACAGATGCCACTGTGGATCTTTGCAGATTGAGTTGCACCCTCAACCCTGTCTCTCTCAATGAGAGACCATGGTTCACGACATGGTCTATAAGTGTAGCCCTTATTTCATCTGAAATAACAGCTCTTTGTCTTCTTTGTCTTCCTCCACGCATCCGCCCTCCCCCTGCCACCCTTCTCCCTCCACGAACCCATCTTCCTTGTTCCATTTCCAAAATGAGTCTTTCTGAGCTCTACCTATATATACTGTAATATGTGTGTGTGTTCACTAACAAGTCTAAAACAAGACACCTGCTTAGCCTTTCAGCTGAAATTGCAATCAGCAGTGTTTGAAAGGCACAAGGCTGAAATCTATTCCGTTTTGAATGTGTGGTTCACAGTTTTGACAGCAGTGTGTTAGCATTTGAACAAAGTGCTGTAAATCCACAGTGTTGTGCAGGTTGTGGTTAAAGTCATGGGATAAGTGTGTAGAGTTTTGAAAACTGTGTTCAAGCAATGAAAAACGAACTAGAGTTTGGTCCACATGAACTGCTGCTGTGCAGACTGTAGTTAGAGTTTTGCACATGTGACTCCAGTTGTGTCCACTGTCATTTAGCAATCGAAAAAAACTGTAATACCAGAGCCAGTCTTCTCCACAAGTTAGTCAATCTCCCAGGGTCTCTATCTCCCACCATTTGAGGATCCATGAAATCCATGAAATGATTGACTGTCTGTCAAATGTGCCGCTAAGGGCCTTGCTGGCTTTGAAGACATGGAAACTCGTCATCATGATTTATTTTGTTCGACTGGTGCTTGTGTGTGTGTGTGTGTGTGTGTGTGTGTGTGTGTGTGTGTGTGTGTGTGTGTGTGTGTGTGTGTGTGTGTGTGTGTGTGTGTGTGTGTGTGTGTGTGTGTGTGTGTGTGTGTGTGTGTGTGTGTGTGTGTGTGTGTGTGTGTGTGTGTGTGTGTGTGTGTGTGTGTGTGTGTGTGTGTGTGTGTGTGTGTGTGTGTGTGTGTGTGTGTGTGTGTGCATCATGAGCATGCGTCAGTGTATCTGTTCGGAAGTGTGGTGTGTGTGCATTCGTGTGCGTTTATTCAAGCATGGGTGTGTGTTCCCTTGACAGATTGAGCTATTGGAAAGTTGGAGAGGTTCCTGTTGCTAGTCAATGGAGCCTGCTGTCAAGACTATTTACTGAAAACCAAGGATTAGGAAAGTCTCAAAGGAACATTGCCTGGTTTAAGCCAGTACAGGCATTCACATGGCTGAAAATGTATGCAAGATTTAAAGTGAGAACTTGGATCAGGGGCCATAGCGCTGAGGGGGTAGAAGCCGCTGAACCCAGGAATGAGCACTTGTTCTGGGCATCACAATCGACCACACACACTGATGAGGTGCTGCAGCCTCAGAGCTCTGAATTAGACTGGAGTCTTTCTTATTCTACAACATACTCCATGAGCAGGGTAGTCCATGAGCAAGATACTCCATGAGCAGGGTACTCCATGAGCAGGATACTCCATGAGCAGGATACTCCATGAGCAGGATATTCCATGAGCAGGATACTCCATGAGCAGGATAGTCCATGAGCAGGATATTCCATGAGCAGGATACTCCATGAGCAGGGTAGTCCATGAGCAGGATACTCCATGAGCAGGGTATTCCATGAGCAGGGTAGTCCATGAGCAGGATACTCCATGAGCAGGGTATTCCATGAGCAGGGTATTCCATGAGCAGGGTACTCCATGAGCAGGGTACTCCATGAGCAGGATACTCCATGAGCAGGATATTCCATGAGCAGGATACTCCATGAGCAGGATACTCCATGAGCAGGCTACTCCATGAGCAGGATATTCCATGAGCAGGATACTCCATGAGCAGGATACTCCATGCTACATTGCATCTTGCAAAATCCCCACATTCATCAGGAAGCAATATCCCGGTCTGGGACCTCTGTTGTACCTTTTGCCTGGAGAGGTTTCATTCCTTTCGTTATGGCTTGGTGACCTTAACACTTTAATTCTTCATTATCTCTCCTTATCTTCCCTCTCTCACCATTCTCTCTCTATTTTTGTCCACTTTTTTGCTAGTTATATTGTTAATTTCTCTCTCTCTCTCTCTCTCTCTCTCTCTGTCTGTCTGTCTCTCTCTCTCTCCCTCTCTCTCTCTCTCTCAATTCAATTCAAGGGCTTTATTGGCATGGGAAACGTGTTAACATTGCCAAAGCAAGTGAGGTAGATAATATATAAAGTGAATATATAAAGTGAAATAAACAATAAAAATTAACAGTAAACATCACACATATAGAAGTTTCAAAACAATAAAGACATTACAAATGTCATATTATATATATATATATACAGTGTTTTAACAATGTACAAATGGTAAAGGACACAAGATAAAATAAATAAGCATAGATATGGGTTGTATTTACAATGGTGTGTGTTCTTCACTGGTTGCCCTTTTCTCGTGGCAACAGGTCACAAATCTTGCTGCTGTGATGGCACACTGTGGAATTTCACCCAGTAGATATGGGAGTTTTTCAAAATTGGATTTGTTTTCGAATTCTTTGTGGATCTGTAATCTGAGGGAAATATGTCTCTCTAATATGGTCATACATTGGGCAGGAGGTTAGGAAGTGCAGCTCAGTTTCCACCTCATTTTGTGGGCAGTGAGCACATAGCCTGTCTTCTCTTGAGAGCCATGTCTGCCTACGGCGGCCTTTCTCAATAGCAAGGCTATGCTCACTGAGTCTGTACATAGTCAAAGCTTTCCTTAATTTTGGGTCAGTCACAGTGGTCAGGTATTCTGCCGCTGTGTACTCTCTGTGTAGGGCCAAATAGCATTCTAGTTTGCTCTGTTTTTTTGTTAATTCTTTCCAATGTGTCAAGTAATTTTCTTTTTGTTTTCTCATGATTTGGTTGGGTCTAATTGTGCTGCTGTCCTGGGGCGCTGTAGGGTGTGTTTGTGTTTGTGAACAGAGCCCCAGGACCAGCTTGCTTAGGGGACTCTTCTCCAGGTTCATCTCTCTGTAGGTGATGGCTTTGTTGTGGAAGGTTTGGGAATCGCTTCCTTTTAGGTGGTTATAGAATTTAACAGCTCTTTTCTGGATTTTGATAATTAGTGGGTATCGGCCTAATTCTGCTCTGCATGCATTATTTGGTGTTCTACGTTGTACACAGAGGATATTTTTGCAGAATTCTGCATGCAGAGTCTCAATTTGGTGTTTGTCCCATTTTGCGAAGTCTTGGTTGGTGAGCGGACCCCAGACCTCACAACCATAAAGGGCAATGGGCTCTATGACTGATTCAAGTATTTTTAGCCAAATACTAATTGGTATGTTGAAATTTATGTTCCTTTTGATGGCATAGAATGCCCTTCTTGCCTTGTCTCTCAGATCGTTCACAGCTTTGTGGAAGTTACCTGTGGCGCTGATGTTTAGGCCGAGGTATGTATAGTTTTTTGTGTGCTCTAGGGCAACAGTGTCTAGATGGAATTTGTATTTGTGGTCCTGGTGACTGGACCTTTTTTGGAACACCATTATTTTGGTCTGTCAGGGCCCAGGTCTGACAGAATCTGTGCATAAGATCTAGGTGCTGCTATGGTTGCTCCTTGGTTGGTGACAGAAGCACCAGATCATCAGCAAACAGCAGACATTTGACTTCGGATTCTAGTAGGGTGAGGCCGGGTGCTGCAGACTTTTCTAGTGCCCGCGCCAATTTGATATATATGTTGAAGAGAGTGGGGCTTAAGCTGCATCCCTGTCTAACCCCACGACCCTGTGTGAAGAAATTTGTGTGCTTTTTGCCAATTTTAACCGCACACTTGTAGTTTGTGAACATGGATTTTATAATGTCGTATGTTTTACCCCCAACACCACTTTCCATCAGTTTGTATAGTTTGTATAGCAGACCCTCATGCCGAAGGCTTTTTTGAAATCAACAAAGCATGAGAAGACTTTGCCTTTGTTTTGGTTTGTTTGGTGGTCAATTAGGGTGTGCAGGGTGAATACATGGTCTGTTGTACGGTAATTTGGTAAAAAGCCAATTTGACATTTGCTCAGTACATTGTTTTCATTGAGGAAGTGTACGAGTCTGCTGTTAATGATAATGCAGAGGATTTTCCCAAGGTTACTGTTGACGCATATTCCACGGTAGTTATTGGGGTCAAATTTGTCTGTTTGGATTGGGGTGATCAGTCCTTGGTTCCAAATATTGGGAAAGATGCCAGAGCTAAAGATGATGTTAAAGAGTTTTAGTATAGCCAATTGGAATTTGTTGTCTGTATATTTGATCATTTCATTGAGGATACCATCAACACCACAGGCCTTTTTGGGTTGGAGGGTTTTTATTTTGTCCTGTAACTCATTCAATGTAATTGGAGAATCCAGTGGGTTCTGGTAGTCTTTAATAGTTGATTCTAAGATCTGTATTTGATCATGTATTTGTTTTTGCTCTTTATTCTTTGTTATAGAGCCAAAAAGATTGGAGAAGTGGTTTACCCATACATCTCCATTTTGGATAGATAATTCTTCGTGTTGATGTTTGTTTAGTGTTTTCCAATTTTCCCAGAAGTGGTTAGAGTCTATGGATTCTTCAATTACATTGAGCTGATTTCTGACATGCTGTTCCTTCTTTTTCCGTAGTGTATTTCTGTATTGTTTTAGTGATTCACCATAGTGAAGGCGTAGACTCAGGTTTTCCGGGACTCTATGTTTTTGGTTGGACAGGTTTCTCAATTTCTTTCTTAGATTTTTGCATTCTTCATCAAACTATTTGTCATTGTTGTTAATTTTCTTCGGTTTTCTATTTGAGATTTTTTGATTTGATAGGGAAGCTGAGAGGTCAAATATACTGTTAAGATTTTCTACTGCCAAGTTTACACCTTCACTATTACAGTGGAATGTTTTACCCAGGAAATTGTCTAAAAGGGATTGAATTTGTTGTTGCCTAATTGTTTTTTGGTAGGTTTCCAAACTGCATTCCTTCCATCTATAGCATTTCTTATTGTTACTCAGTTCCTTTGGCTTTGATGCCTCATGATTGAGTATTGCTCTGTTTAAGTAGACTGATTTTGCTGTGGTCTGATAGGGGTGTCAGTGGGCTGACTGTGAACGCTCTGAGAGACTCTGGGTTGAGGTCAGTGATAAAGTAGTCTACAGTACTACTGCCAAGAGATGAGCTATAGGTGTACCTACCATAGGAGTCCCCTCGAAGCCTACCATTGACTATGTACATACCCAGCGTGCAACAGAGCTGCAGGAGTTGTGACCCGTTTTTGTTGGTTATGTTGTCATAGTTGTGCCTAGGGGGGCATATGTGGGAGGGAATGCTGTCACCTCCAGGCAGGTGTTTGTCCCCCTGTGTGCTGAGGGTGTCAGGTTCTTGTCCGGTTCTGGCATTTAGGTCACCACAGACTAGTACATGTCCCTGGGCCTGGAAATGATTGATTTCCCCCTCCAGGATGGAGAAGCTGTCTTCATTAAAATATGGGGATTCTAGTGGGGGGATATAGGTAGCACACAGGAGGTCATTTTTCTCTTTAAGGATAATTTCCTTTTGAATTTCTAGCCAAATGTAGAATGTTCCTGTTTTGATTAATTTAATGGAGTGAGTTAGGTCTGCTCTATACCAAATTAGCATACCCCCTGAGTCCCTTCCCTGTTTCACACCTGGTAGTTTGGTGGATGGGACTACCAGCTCTCTGTAACCTAGAGGGCAACCAGTGGGTCTGTCTCCTCTATACCAGGTTTCTTGCAGGATGCAATGTCTGTGTTACCGATTTCTTTGGTGAAGTCTGGGTTTCTGCTCTTTAGGCCAAAGACAGATGACCTCAGGCCTTGGATATTCCAGGATGATATAGTGAAGGCTTTTTGTTCCAGGGTGTCCAATGTTGTTTGTTGTGGTTTGGCCTCAGGCCAGTAAGTGTGAGCAGAGCCTGCTGAGCATCTGGTACATGCCATTGGCTTGGCCGAGTGTGAGAGTGGGGGTTGCGACTGTTTGCCCGCTCACTACCTGGGCGTATGTGTGGCTTCCATGTTGAGGCCCTCTTTGCGGGGGTGGGGTGCATGTCTCTCTCTCTCTCTCTACCTTATTTGCTCATTATCTTGTCAAGGTTTTTCTAAGGTTTTGATCAGTAACCATGGTCAAATCGTTAGCCACAGTGGACTGTCGATTTAGGGCCAGATAGCACTGCATTTTGCTTTGTGTTTGTGCTTGTGTTTTCCAATAAGCAATGTAGTTTTGTTTTGACTCTGATGTAATTTGGTTTATTCTGATTGATTGGATGTTCTGGTCCTGAGGCTTCAGTGTGTTATTAGAACAGGTTTGTGAACTCAGCCTCGGGACCAGCTCTTGGCATTACAGGCTCTCCCTCTCTCCCCATTCTCTCCCCATTCTCGCTCTCTCTCTGTCCACCTTATTTACTCATTATTTGCTCATTTCTCCCTCTCTTTATCCCTCTCCCCCTGTTATTTATATATTTCTCTCTCTCTCTCTCATTCTCTCTCTCTCTCTGTCTCTCTGTCTCTCTCTGTCCACCTTATTTGCTCATTATCTTGTTAATTTCTCTCTCTCTCCCTCTATCTCAAACTCAATCTCTCTCCCTCTCTCCCCATTCTTTCTCTCTCTCTCTCTCTCTCTCCCCATTCTCTCTCTCTCTCCCCATTCTCTCTCTCTCTCTCTCTCTCTCTCTCACTCTGTCCTCTATTTCCACTTGGAGTCACATAATAGCATCATGTCTGATCAATGATATTGATATACTAGTCTTCCTCTAGTCTTCCATTCTCCAATCTCAGGACGCGTTATGGTGTTAATGCACTGAGGTATGCAGTCAAACTCCAGCTAATCTCGCTCTGCCTCTACTGAAATGTAGTAGCTGGTGTGTGTGTGTGTGTGTTTGTGTGTGTGTGTGTGTTGGTGTATCCTAGATTTCCAACAAATTGCTTGATATCCTAGCACTCCCATGTCCCTGTTTTTATTGGATAATCTGGGACAGAAGTACAGAAGTACAGTGATAAGAAGCAACTGATTGAACATGCAACGCTTTTGAAAAACTTCTACAAGATTCTAGTGATGACATCACAAACACAACTCTTAAAGGAATAATGGAGCAATTATTTAAAAAGGAAATCGAGTTTACTATAAATAGAGTAATGGTGTCCATTATCCAACATGACTGGAGAGGTTAAAGAAAAGGTTTCCCTGTAGTCATATTACAGTAATGTCACATTGTTTAATCACAGGAAGGAAGGAAGAATTCTTCCCATCCCTCAGTGCAGTATGACATCTTTATGTATCCATAGAAGCAGACAGACAGTGGGAGTTTGTGTCTTCATTGTGTGACATTAAAAAACATGAGCTGGCGCACACCCAGAATAATAGTTTGTGAGAAGGTGCTGACTAACGGCGAATAAAGTATAAACTATCAAAATAAAGACAGTAGCACACTCATCTATAAACTATCAAAATAAAGACAGTAGCACACTCCATGTATAAACTATCAAAATAAAGACAGTAGCACACTCATCTATAAACTATCAAAATAAAGACAGTAGCACACTCATCTATAAACTATCAAAATAAAGACAGTAGCACACTCATCTATAAACTATCAAAATAAAGACAGTAGCACACTCATCTATAAACTATCAAAATAAAGACAGTAGCACACTCATGTATAAACTATCAAAATAAAGACAGTAGCACACTCATCTATAAACTATCAAAATAAAGACAGTAGCACACTCCATGTATAAACTATCAAAATAAAGACAGTAGCACACTCATCTATAAACTATCAAAATAAAGACAGTAGCACACTCATCTATAAACTATCAAAATAAAGACAGTAGCACACTCCATGTATAAACTATCAAAATAAAGACAGTAGCACACTCATCTATAAACTATCAAAATAAAGACAGTAGCACACTCCATGTATAAACTATCAAAATAAAGACAGTAGCACACTCATCTATAAACTATCAAAATAAAGACAGTAGCACACTCCATGTATAAACTCCCAGCAAGTGAATGGGTATTTATCAATGTTTCGGCATCACTGTGCAGGGTGAAGAAGGCACATTGATGCCGAAACGTTGGTAAATACCCATTACATTTCTGGGAGTTTATACATGGAGTGTGCTACTGTCTTTATTTTGACAGTTCATTGTGTGACATGACACATCTCCTTTGTCTTCCCCTTCTCCCTCTGTAGCTGATGGTCATTAGTCGGGATGTGGGACATGACACATCTCCTTTGTCTTCCCCTTCTCCCTCTGTAGCTGATGGTCATTAGTCGGGATGTGGGACATGACACATCTCCTTTGTCTTCCCCTTCTCCCTCTGTAGCTGATGGTCATTAGTCGGGATGTGGGACATGACACATCTCCTTTGTCTTCCCCTTCTCCCTCTGTAGCTGATGGTCATTAGTCGGGATGTGTGACATGACACATCTTCCCTCTCTCTCAATCTCTCTTATCTCTCCCCATCCCTTTGTTTTTAACGTTCGTTAGCTGATGCCATGACAGGTCGTTAGCAACGTCGGCTAACGGTTACAGCTCTACCCGGAGGGGATGCAGGCAGGGGGTATGGAGATGAAACAAGCCATCGGAAGCTAACACTAGGCTAGCGTTAGCGCTGTGGCTAATTACATCAGACAGCTGCCTGACAAAACAGAGACGGAAAACAGCACTTCTCTCTTCTATCTGTCTGTCTGTCTGTCTGTCTGTCTGTCTGTCTGTCTGTCTGTCTGTCTGTCTGTCTGTCTGTCTGTCTGTCTGTCTCTGTCTGTCTGTCTGTCTGTCTGTCTGTCTGTCTGTCTGTCTGTCTGTCTGTCTGTCGGCTATTGCTACAGCACCTCTCTTTTTCTTCCAGACTTGTCCTCTCTTCTCTCCTCTGCTCCTGGCCTCTCACATATCTCTCTATCTTAAACACCTCTGTAGTCTACTGTAGCAATCTCCAATAGAATCCATTTCATGTTTCTCCATCTGTCTTTTCGCAATCTGTCTGCTCCTTATTGAGGCCGCAGTTTCACCTTGTTTTAATGCTGGCCTTGAGATCAATAATTCAGACCTCCCTGCAGTGAAGGCAGCTTGACAGACTGATTAAGCATGAGAGGGAGAGAGATGGAGTGTGGGAGGGGCAGAAAGAGGAAGCGCAGGGTGCTGTAGAAACAGGGGATATAGAGAGAGAAGGAAAGAACAGTGGGAGTGTTAGAGTGAAACTGGGGGGATATACACTGAGTGTACAAAACATTTGGAACACCTTAATAATATTGAGTTGCACCCCCTTGTGCCCTTAGAACAGCCTTAATTCATCGGGCATGGACTCTACAAGGTGTCAAAAGTGTTCCACATGGATGCTGGCCCATGTTGACTCTAATGCTTTCCTCAGTTGTGTCAAGTTGGCTGGATGTCCTTTGGGTGGTGGACCATTCTTGATACACACAAGGAACTATTGAGTGTGGAAAACCCCAGAAGCGTTGCAGTTCTTAACACAAACTGGTGCGCCTGGCACCTACTACCATACCCCTTAATTATTTTGTCTTGCCCATTCACCCTCTGAAAGGTCCACATACACAATCCATATCTCAATTGTCTCAAGGCTTAAAAATCCTTCTTTAACCGGTCTCCCCCCTTCATATACACTAATTTGAAGTGGATTTAAAAAGTGAGGGATCGTAGCTTTCACCTGGATTCAACTGGTCAGCCTATGTCATGGAAAGAGCAGTGTTTTGTCCACTCAGTGTAAAACAAGGTACAGAAAGGGAGGTGAAGGGAAAGGGAATGAGAGAGAGAGAGAGAGAGAGAGAGAGAGAGAGAGAGAGAGAGAGAGAGAGAGAGAGGACAAGAAAATGGGCAGAGGGAACTGGGAGTGAAAAAGTAAATGTTAAGAATGGAGAGAGAGGAGGTAATGAGGAAGAGAGGGAGAGAAGGAGAGAAGGAGAGTGACTAAGGGGAGAGAAGGAGAGTGACTAAGGGGAAGGCCGAGGGAATTCCGCAGAGAAAAGATGAAAGATGGTGAGAGCGACAGAGAGAGCAAAAGAAAGAGCTATAGAGAACAGGTTGATGAGGGATGGTGAGAGCGATGGAGGGAGTGAGGGAGAGAGGTGGGGGAGAGGAGCATTTGTGGGGATGATTTACAGTAGCAGGGTAAAAGCTTATCTTGGTCTATAATGGCCACATATTACACTGACCTTTCCAGAGGTCCCAGTGGGGAGTTGTGTTATTATCAACAGCAAGAGTTGTGGAAAACACCTGTGTTTACCAATTAAATTCTTACAGTGACACACACACACACACACACACACACACACAGGCATGCATGCATGCACCATACTAATACACACACATTGTGACCAACAAGCCGCTATACATGTGAATGTTATCTTTCATCTTTCATCTCTCATAGCCTCACAGTCCTTTCTGTACAACACACTCACAAAGGAACTAAGAGTCATTCTAGACTGTAGAATCTAGACCTTCTCAAAGAACCCTGGCAGGACTGACACATCACTGACACTCACAGATGTTCATGAGTGTCTCATATGAAACTCAACTGGACTGAATTACAATGGCAGAGAGATTATAAGATAGAGAGAATAGAAGGCAGAGTGAATAGAAGGCAGACTGAATAGAAGGTAGAGAGAATAGAAGGGAGAGAGAATAGAAGACATAGAGAATAGAAGGTAAAGAGAATAGAAGTCAGACTGAATAGAAGGTAGAGAGAATAGAAGGTAGAGAGAATAGAAGGGAGAGAGAATAGAAGACATAGAGAATAGAAGGTAAAGAGAATAGAAGTCAGACTGAATAGAAGGTAGAGAGAATAGAAGTTAGAGAGAATAGAAGGTAGAGAGAATAGAAGGCAGACTGAATGGAATGTAGAGAGAATAGAAGTTAGAGAGAATAGAAGGTAGAGAGAATAGAAGGGAGAGAGAATACAAGGCAGAGAGAATAGAAAGGAGAGAGAATAGAAGACAGAGAGAATAGAAGGGAGAGAGAATAGAAGGCAGAGAGAATAGAAGGTAGAGAGAATAGAAGGGAGAGAGAATAGAAGGTAGAGAGAATAGAAGGTAGAGAGAATAGAAGGGAGAGAGAATAGAAGGTAGAGAGAATAGAAGGTAGAGAGAATAGAAGGTAGAGAGAATAGAAGGTAGAGAGAATAGAAGGGAGAGAGAATAGAAGGTAGAGAGAATAGAAGGTAGAGAGAATAGAAGGTAGAGAGAATAGAAGGTAGAGAGAATAGAAGGTAGAGAGAATAGAAGGTAGAGAGAATAGAAGGCAGAGAGAATAGAAGGTAGAGAGAATAGAAGGTAGAGAGAATAGAAGGTAGAGAGAATAGAAGGTAGAGAGAATAGAAGGGAGAGAGAATAGAAGGGAGTGTAGAGAGAATAGAAGGTAGAGAGAATAGAAGGGAGAGAATAGAAGGTAGAGAGAATAGAAGGTAGAGAGAATAGAAGGGAGAGAGTATAGAAGGTAGAGAGAATAGAAAGGAGAGAGAATAGAAGACAGAGAGAATAGAAGGGAGAGAGAATAGAAGGGAGAGAGAATAGAAGGGAGAGAGAATAAAAGGCAGAGAGAATAGAATAGAAGGTAGAGAGAATAGAAAGGCAGAGAGAATAGAAGGAGAGAGAATAGAAAGGAGAGAGAATAGAAGACAGAGAGAATAGAAGGGAGAGAGAATAGAAGGCAGAGAGAATAGAAGGTAGAGAAAATAGAATAGAAGGGAAAGAGAATAGAAGGGAGGGTAGAGAAAATAGAAGGTAGAAGAAAGGAGAGAATAGAAGGTAGAGAAAATAGAAGGAGAGAATAGAAGGTAGAGAAAATAGAAAGGAGAGAATAGAAGGTAGAGAGAATAGAAGGTAGAGAAAATAGAAAGGAGAGAGAATAGAAGGGAGTGTAGAGAAAATAGAAGGTAGAGAAAATAGAAAGGAGAGAATAGAAGGTAGAGAAAATAGAAAGGAGAGAATAGAAGGTAGAGAGAATAGAAGGGAGAGAGTATAGAAGGTAGAGAGAATAGAAGGCAGAGAGAATAGAAGGTAGAGAGAATAGAAGGTAGAGAGAATAGAAGGTAGAGAGAATAGAAGGTAGCGAGAATAGAAGGTAGAGAGAATAGAAGGTAGAGAGAATAGAAGGGAGAGAGTATAGAAGGTAGAGAGAATAGAAGGCAGAGAGAATAGAAGGCAGAGAGAATAGAGGGTAGAGAGAATAGAAGGCAGAGAGAATAGAGGGTAGAGAGAATAGAAGACAGAGAGAATAGAAGGCAGAGAGAATAGAGGGTAGAGAGAATAGAGGGTAGAGAGAATAGAAGGCAGAGAGAATAGAAGGCAGAGAGAATAGAAGGCAGAGAGAATAGAGGGTAGAGAGAATAGAGGGTAGAGAGACTAGAAGACAGAGAGAATAGAGGGTAGAGAGACTAGAAGACAGAGAGAATAGAGGGTAGAGAGACTAGAAGGCAGAGAGAATAGAGGGTAGAGAGAATAGAGGGTAGAGAGAATAGAAGGCATAGAGAATAGAAGGCAGAGAGAATAGAAGACAGAGAGAATAGAGGGTAGAGAGAATAGAGGGTAGAGAGAAGGCAGAGAAAATAAAAGTATGAAACAGTAAACCGGGTGTCCCATTCAGAACTAACAAACAGTTCATCATCATGGCCAGATTTGAAATGAGATAAACTGATCAAACAAACACAAATACAATCAGACCACAGGAGGTTGGTGAGACCTTAATTGGGGAGGACGGGCTTGTGATAATGGCTGGAGCGGAATGAGTGGAATGGTATGAAACAGATGGTTTTCAGGTGTCTGATGCCATACGTTCCAGACATTATTATAATTCGTCCTCCCTTCAGAAGCCTCCACTGAATCAGATTCGCTGTGTGTAACAGTGCAACTATTGGACTGTGACAGTGTTTAAATAACTGAACACTCCATCCTCTCTGAATCCATACACCCCCCTAGGGTATGTTTCTGACAATATACAATCTAATCAATAATTCATAATGAATTGTGTGAAGGGATGGATGGAGAGAAGCAGCATTCCCAGCAGCATTCCCCAAGTGAGGATGGCTTTCACTTCAGCAGTAATAAATTCATGAACTTCTTTGAGGAAAAGATAATAATTATTAGAAAGCAAATTACTGACTCCTCTTTAAATCTGCGTATACATTCAAAGCTCAGTTGTCCTGAGTCTGCACAACTCTGCCAGGACCTAGAATCAAGAGAGACACTCAAGTGTTTTAGTACTATATCTCTTGACACAATGATGAAAATAATCATGGCCTCTAAACCTTCAAGCTCCATACTGGACCCTATTGCAACTAAACTACTGAAAGAGCTGCTTCCTGTGCTTGGCACTCCTATGTTGAACTCACTAAAAACTCACTAAAAGTGGCAGTAATAAAGCCTCTCTTGAAAAATCCAAACCTTGACCCAGAAAATATAAAAAACTATCGGCCTATATTGAATCTTCCATTCCTCTCAAATTTTTTAGAAAAGGCTGTTGAGCAGCAACTCACTGCCTTCCTGAAGACAAACAATCTATACAAAATGCTTCAGTCTTGTTTTAGACGCCATCATGGCACTGAGACTGCACTTGTGAAGGTGGTAAATGACCTTTTAATGGCATCAGACCGAGGCTCTGCATCTGTCCTCGTGCTCCTAGACCTTAGTGCTGCTTTTGATACCATCGTTCACCACATTCTTTTGGAGAGATTGGAAATCCAAATTGGTCTACACGGACAAGTTCTGGCCTGGTTTAGATATTATTTGTCGGAAAGATATCAGTTTGTCTCTGTGAATGGTTTGTCCTCAGACAAATCAACTGTTTATTTCAGTGTTCGTCAAGGTTCTGTTTTAGGACCACTATTGTTTTCACTATATATTTTACCTCTTGGGGATGTCATTCGAAAACATAATTCACTGCTATGCGGATGACACACAGCTGTTCATTTCAATGAAACATGGTGAAGCCCCAAAATTGCCCTCGCTAGAAGCCTGTGTTTCAGACATAAGGAAGTGGAAGGCTGCAAACTTTCTACTTTTAAACTCGGACAAAACAGAGATGCTTGTTCTAGGTCACAAGAAAAAAAGAGATCTTCTGTTGAATCTGACAATTAATCTTAATGTTTGTTCAGTCGTCTCAAATAAAACTGTGAAGGACCTCAGTGTTACTCTGGACCCTGATCTCTCTTTTGACGAACATATCAAGACTGTTTCAAGGACAGCTTTTTCCATCTACGTAGCATTGCAAAAATCTGAATCTTTCTGTCCAAAAATGATGCAGAAAATTTAATCCATGCTTCAGTTACTTCAAGGTTAGACTACTGTAATGCTCTACTTTCCGGCTACCTGGATAAAGCACTAAATAAACTTCAGTTAGTGCTAAATACGGCTGCTAGAATCCTGACGAGAACCAAAAAATTTGATCATATTACTCCAGTGCTAGCCTCCCTACACTGGCTTCCTGTCAAGGCAAGGGCTGATTTCAAGGTTTTACTGCTAACCTACAAAGCATTACATGGGCTTGCTCCTACCTATCTCTCTGATTTGGTCCTGCCGTACATACCTACACGTACGCTACGGTCACAAGACGCAGGCCTCCTAATTGTCCCTAGAATTTCTAAGCAAACAGTTGGAGGCAGGGCTTTCTCCTATAGAGCTCCATTTTATGGAATGGTCTGCCTACCCATGTGAGAGACTCAAACTCGGTCTCAACCTTTAAGTCTTTACTGAAGACTCATCTCTTCAGTGGGTCATATGATTGAGTGTAGTCTGGCCCAGGAGTGGGAAGGTGAACGGAAAGGCTCTGGAGCAACGAACCGCCCTTGCTGTCCCTGCCTGGCCGGTTCCCCTCTTTCCACTGGGATTCTCTGCCTCTAACCCTATTACAGGGGCTGAGTCACTGGCTTACTGGTGCTCTTTCATGACGTCCCTAGGAGGTGTGCGTCACTTGAGTGGGTTGAGTCACTGATGTGATCCTCCTTTCTGGGTTGGCGCCCCCCCTTGGGTTGTGCCATGGCGCAGATCTTTGTGGGCTATACTCGGCCTTGTCTCAGGATGGTAATTTGGTGGTTGAAGATATCCCTCTAGTGGTGTGGGGGCTGTGCTTTGGCAAAGTGGGTGGGGTTATATCCTTCCTGTTTTGCCCTGTCCGGTGGTAACAGCGGATGGGGCCACCGTGTCTCCTGACCCCTCCTGTCTCAGCCTCCAGTATTTATGCTGCAGTACTTAATGTGTCGGGGGGCTAGGGTCAGTTTGTTATATCTGGAGTACTTCTCCTGTCTTATCCGGTGTCCTGTGTGAATTTAAGTATGCTCTCTCTAATTCTCTCTTTCTTTCTCTCCCTCGGAGGACCTGAGGCCTAGGACCATGCCTCAGGACTACCTGTCACGGGGTTCTTCCGTCGAAGGAGAGGCGGACCAATACGCAGCGTGGTTGAAGTTCATGTTTTTTTAATAAGAAAAACTATACATGAACAAACTACAAAACAATAAATGTGAAAACCCAAAACCAGTCCCGTGTGGTACAAACACTGACACAGGAGACAATCACACACCAAACAGGCTACCTAAATATGGTTCCCAATCAGAGACAATGGCTAACACCTGCCTCTGATTGAGAACCATATCAGGCCAAACACAGAAACAGACAAACTAGACACACAACATAAAATGTCCACTCAGATCACACCAGGACCAAACAAAACATAGAAACATACAAAGCAAACTATGGTCAGGGTGTGACACTACCTGGCATGATGACTCCTTGCTGTCCCCAGTCCACCTGGCCGTGGTGCTGCTCCAGTTTCAACTGTTCTGCCTGCGGCTATGGAATCTTGACCTGTTCACCGGACGTGCTACCTGTCCCAGACCTATTATTTGACCATCCTGGTCATTTATGAACATTTGAACATCTTGGCCATGTTCTGTTATAATCTCCACCCGGCACAGCCAGAAGAGGACTGGCCACCCCTCATAGCCTGGTTCCTCTCTAGGTTTCTTCCTAGGTTTTGGCCTTTCTAGGGAGTCTTTCAACATGCTTCAACACCTGCATTGCTTGCTGTTTGGGGTTTTAGGCTGGGTTTCTGTACAGCTCTTTGAGATATCAGCTGATGTACAAAGGGCTATATAAATACATTTGATTTGATTTTGATTTGAGAGAAGTCCCCTCAAGGGAAAAATCTAGTTATTCTATTTGATTCTGTAAAATTATATTATATTTTAATATATTCTATTAATTTCTCTTCTATCCTATTCTATTGCGTATATGGATGTGATTGAAAGGATTACAGTAGCTAGAATGTGTAATGGCGTAGCTGACTTAACTATGGAAGTTTTAGAATGTTGAAGAAATAACATTTGAGAGGATGGGAGGTTCTTGGGAGAACAAAAACCGGTGCAGTTTTAAAAGTATAGAAATGGTATCAGAAAGCTATATGTTAGTATTTTTGTTAGTAACCTTGCTGATGGAAGCACACTAATAAAGTGGAAGGAGAAACAAATGTAAAATGTTGTTTTGATAGATGACATTCTTGATACACACTCTTTATGACATCACAAAGTGCCTGTGACATAGGGGTTCCAGAATCATACTTGTTGACATCTCATGCTGGAACACTCATTTGTCTTGCATGCAAGGTATCCATCAAACTGTTCTACTGAGAAGATATTAGACTGTCAAATTTGTTAACCTTTGTATGGTCGTCATGGACATGAGGGTGCCTTTGGTCTCCTTATATGTAGGTCATTTACATATTCTTACGAATGAACATACTTTATTCCATAAATTCAGTCCAAAAGGGACAATCCACTCAATTAAGGTCTACGAAGATAGGAAGACCCAACGATCCTTGGGATATACTGTAGATATATAAACTTTTACCAAAAGGATGTTGAGTCTGCCTTGGACAGTATGAAGGAGTTCACCTATGTGTACAGGTACATCAAGAACTTTGGCATCAACATGGACGATGACAAACTGTGAGACGTGGTTGACATGATGAGTGTTTGGCAGATGTGTCTTGTGTAGCCTACTGTTGTATATTCTCTTGTTGTTTCGTGTCTGTTTAGTTGACCTTTTTATTGAGTTGAGGACGATTCTGTCCTTTTCAGCTCCAGGGAGTGTCATAGCATGAAATGAAATCTAGAGAATTCGGCTTCCTCAGTTTCAAAGGAAGGAGGATGCACAGAAGGTGAGAGATGTCATCCATTATTGTCACTGTCTAGATGTGTTACGGAGCTCAGTGTCTGGGAGACCAGTGTGTCATTGGAGTGCATCTGATTTTGTCAGGCTGTGGATCAGATAAATGAGAAGGAGGTGAACAGGAGGTGGATCTATGTGGGCCATTGCCAGAAGAAATGCGCAACAAGCTCTCACAATCTCATGTCACAATTAGACGTTTATCCATGTTTCTCAAACGTCAGATTTAGAAGTTGTCCCAAACTTAAAATTTAGAAGTGTTTAAGGTTAAGTTTAGGCATTAACCCTAAATTTTTAAGGATAGGCATTAACTGTGAATGGTTAAGGTAAGTGTTAAGGTTTGAGATAGGCTTAAAACAAAAATCCAAAAAGTGGCCAGTTTCTACATCATCTCCCGACGTCCTCAGATATGGATGGACATCTAATCCTTGTATCACCGGTGACCTGGCTGGAAATGCAAGTGCCAGACGTTGCTAAAATGCAGGATTGAGCTGAGGAAGAAGGCCGCATTAACGGAGTCAATCTGTACATGAATAATATGGATGATAGCTGGGACGGTCATCATCTCCAGAAAGAGCTTTGCCACTTCGGAACAATCACAAGCACCAAGGTGATGATGGAGCACGGTTGAAGCAAAGGCTTTGGATTTGTTACGCCACCAAGGCTTTGACGGAGATGAACAGTCGCAGAGTGACCAACAAGCCGCTATCTGTGGCTCCAGGCACAGCACAAGACCCTACAGCAGGCGTATCTGAAGAACCGCTGACTGCAGAGGATGGCTAGCGTCATGGCCGTCCCAAACCCAACCATCATCAACCCCAACCAGCCTGCACCCGCCATTATGCATCCATGCAACATGAGTGCCTCATCCTCCCATCAGATGAGGGAGTATATCTGATGATGCAGCATATATGTAAATGATGGAGTCAATGTTGATACCACTCCCATAGCATTTAGCTTGAATGTCTTTAGTTGGAAGAATACTGGCTATTGTCATCATCACATCTCTGATCATAAATATATTCTCCCCAGCTTCCCAGGCAGCCATAGTGAACATGCCTCAGAAAACCTCTCAGCAGGAAATGAATGCCCTGCTTCAGGTCCACATGCAAAAGCCTGCTGTCCATGTCCAGGAGCCTCTGACTGCTTCCACGCTGTCAACCTTATCCCCTGAGAACCCAAAATAAAGTCTGTGTGAGTCTGGCATCCATCTCTCTTTTCAATTCACTTCCTCATTCAAGAACTTGTGACCATCCATTCCATGGTCCTTTCTGATGGTTTATTTTATTCTCCCTCCCTCCAAGTCAGACACTTTACCTCCTGATCCACCCCCCCAATCTGGCTCCAGAAATCACATGCATGCTCGTGGAGCTGGAAAACTCTGAGCTGCTCCACATGCTGGAGTCCCCACAGACCCTGCACGCCAACCTAGACTGAGGCACAGACACGGTCTCAATGGGGATAGTCAGCTCAGCCTCGATCTATGTTGAGCAAAACAAAACATTGTGGTGTTTGCTTTAGCAATCTTACTGGAATAAACACCTCCTCAATTCCTGACATTATTGAAAGAGATTGTGATATTTCACATCTCAAAATAGGGTTACTTAATGTTATAGATCCCTCACGTCCAAGGCAGTCATAGTCAATGAACTAATCACTGATCATAATCTTGATGTGATTAGCTTGACAGAAACATGGCTCAAGCCTGATGAATGAACTGTGTTAAATGAGGATTCTCCTGGTTACACTAGTGACCATATCCCCTGGGCATCAAAGGGCACCGCAAAGGCAGTGGTGAGGCTAACATTTATGACAGCAAATTTCAATTTACAAAAAATGTAATTAATTTTTATTTTGAGCTTCTAGTCATGAAATCTATGCAGTCTATTCAATCACTTTGAAGAGCTACCATTCCTCACGGAGTTCCCATAATTTCTATCCGACCTTGTAGTCATGGCAGATAACATTAACATTTTTGGTGACATTAAATATTCACATGGAAAAGTCCACAGACCCACTACAAAAGGCTTTCGGAGCCATAATCGACTCGATTGGTTTTGTCCAACATTTCTCCGGATCTACTCATTGCCACAGTCATACCCTGGATCTAGTTTTGTACCGTGGAATAATTATTGTGGATTAAATGTTATTCATCATAATCCCTGACAATCGGACCACGATTTTATTACATTTTCAATAACAACAAATAATCATCTCAGACCCCAAACAAGGATCATCAAAACCGTGTTATAAATGATACAATTCTCAGACAACCCAAAGATTCCTAGATGCCCTTCCAGACTCCCTCCACCTACCCAAGGACATTGGAGTACAAAAATCGGTTCACCACCAATCTGAGGATTTTAATAGAAAATTCCGTAATACCTTAGATGCAGTCGCACCCCTAAACATCTGGACCCTGATCTCTCTTTTGATGAACATATCAAGAATATCTTCGTAACATTTCAAAAATCCTAAACTTTTTGTACCAAAATTATACAGAAAAGATAATCCATGCTTTTGTCACTTCTAGATTAGACTACTGCAATGCTCTACTCTCCGGCTACCCAGATAAAGCACTAGATAAACTTCAGTTAGTGCTAAACACGGCTGCTAGAATCCTGACTAGAACAATTTATAATTTTACTCCAGTGCTAGCCTCTCTACATTGGCTTCCTTTTCAGAACTGATTTCAAGGTTTTACTGCTAACCTACAAAGCATTGCATGGGCTTGCTCCTACCTATCTCTCCGATTTGGTCTGCTTATCCATGTGAGAGACGTAGACTCAGTCTCGACCTTTAAGTCTTTACTGAAGACTCATCTCTTCATTAGGTGCTATGATTGAGTGTAGTCTGGCCCAGGGGTGCGAAGGTGAACGGAAAGGCACCGGAGCGACGAACCACCCTTGCTGTCTCTGCCTGGCAGGCTCCCCTCTTTCCACTGGGAGTCTCTGCCTCTGACCCTATTATGGGGGCTGAGTCACTGGCTTACTAGTGCTCTTCCATGCCATCCCTAGGAGTGGTGCGTCACTTGAGTGGGTTGAGTCATTGACGTGATCTTCCTGTCTGTTGATATCCCTCTAGTGGTGTGGGGGCTGTGCTTTGGCAAAGTGGGTGGGGTTATATCCTGCTTGGCCCTGTCCGGGAGTATCGTCAGATGAGGCCACAGTGTCCCCTGACTCACCCCTGTCTCAGTCTCCAGTATATGTCCTGCAATAGTCTATGTGCCGGGGGGCTAGGATCATTCTGTTATATCTGTTGTATATCTGTCTTATCTGGTGTCCTGTATTATCCCTCTAATTCAATTCAATCCCAGGGCTTTATTGACATGGGAAACATATGTTAACATTACCAAAGCAAGTGAAGTTGATAATAAAGAAAAGAGAAATAAACAATAAAAATGTACAGTAAACATTACACTCACAGAAGTTACAAAAGAATAGAGACATTTCAAATGTCACATTGTGTCTATTTACAGTGTTGCAACGATGTGCAAATAGTTAAAGAACAGAATGGAAAATAAATAAACATAAATATGGGTTGTATTTACAATGGTGTTTGTTCTTCAGTGGATGCCCTTTTCCTCTGGCAACAGGTCACACATCTTGGTACCGTGATGACACACTGTGGTATTTCACCCAGTAGGTATGGGAGTTCATCAAAATTGGGTTTGATTTCAATTTTTTTGTGGATCTGTGTAATCTGAGGAAAGTATGTGTCTATATTATGGTCATACATTTGGCAGGAGGTTAGGAAGTGCTGCTCAGTTTCCACCTCATTTTGTGGGCAGTGTGCCACAGTAAAAGTCTTCTCTCGAGAGCCATGTCTGCCTACGGCAGCCTTTCTCATAAGCAAGGCTATGCTCACTGAGTCTCTAAATAGTCAAAGCTTTCCTTAAGTTTGGGTCAGTCACAGTGGTCAGGTATTCTGCCACTGCGTACTCTCTGTTTAGGGCCAAATAGCATTCTAGTTTGCTCTGTTTTTTTGTTAATTCTTTCCAATGTGTCAAGTAATTATCTTTTTGTTTTCTCATGATTTGGTTGGGTCTAATTGTGTTGCTGTCCTGGGGCTCTGTGGGGTCTGTTTGTGTTTGTGAACAGAGCCCCAGGACCAGCTTTCTTAGGGGACTCTTCTCCAGGTTCATCTCTCTGTAGGTGATGCCTTTGTTATGGAAGGTTTGGGAATCGCTTCCTTTTAGGTTGTTGTAGAATTTAACGGGTGAAATTTGTTGCAGAATTCTGCGTGCAGTCTCAATTTTGGCGACTGGACCTTTTTTGGAACACCATTATTTTTGTCATACTGAGATTTACTCCAGGGGCCCAGGTCTGGCAGAATCTGTGCAGAAGATCTAGGTGCTGCTGAAGGCCCTCCATGGTTGGTGACAGAAGCACCAGATCATCAGCAAATGGTAGACATTTGACTTCAGATTCTAGCAGGGTGAAGCCGGGTACTCCCTCCCTCCCCTCCCGGAGGAACTGAGCCCTAGGATCATGCCTCAGGACTACCTGGCCTCATGACTCCTGGCTGTCCCCAGTCCACTTGGTCATGCTGCTGCTCCAGTTTCAACTGTTCTGCCTGTGGCTAGGGAACCTTGACCTGTTCACCTGACATGTTACTTTGTCCTAGACCTGCTGTTTTCGTCTCTCTCTCTCTACCGCACCCTCTGTCTTGACCTCTGAATGCTCGGCTATAAAAAGCCAACTGACATTTACTCCTGAGGTAATGGCCTGTTGCACCCTCTACAACCCCTGGGATTATTATTTGACCCTGCTGGTCAACTATGAACGTTTGAAGAACAATCTGGACTTAAACGGCAATGTCATCTTATAATCTTCACCTGGCACAGCCAGAAGAGGCCTGGCCACTCCTCAGAGCCTGGTTCATATTTAGGATTCTTCCTAGGTTCCTGCCTTTCTAGGGAGTTTTTCCTAGCCACCGTGCTTCAACACCTGCATTGCTTGCTGTTTGGAGTTTTAGACTGGGTTTCTGTACAGCACTTTGTGACATCTGCTGATGTAAAAATGACTTTATAAATACATTTGATTGATTGAAGGTGGAGGATGCATCCGCTGTCTACGAAGCATGGCCCAAGCCAAAACACCTGCCCCAGTGGCTTGAACATTCAATATGGCATTTCATTTTGCAAACATGACAAACATTGGACAATAAACAATGTATTTTAAGTGAATACATGATTGGCTTTGTCTTGTCTAGAGGAGGTTAAGTTGAAGTTTAGCTTGAAACGTTGAAGAGTAGTAGGAGCCAGAATAAGAATGTGTGTGTGTGTGTGTGTTTGCTTTCCTGTGTGCATGGTGCCATAGCCCTTCTCTGCCAGCCCTGTGGTCCTGTATCCACTCCTCCAGTTCCTGGGACAGATGTAACTACCTCCAGCCTCCAGCACTATTCTCTATTACAGCAGATCTAATTAGCCGTCCGTATCAAAGGAGATGTCAGAGTGACGTTGCCGGCTGTTCTGTCAGACCAGCTTACAGAACCGGGCCAGAACTGTTGCCCTGTCGCCGTGGTACATAGCTAGCTATAGCTCTATAGTGGGTGAACATCCAGCTTCATAGTGGCATGGGTTGTGTCCCAAACGGGCCCTGGTAGTGCACCAAACAGGGAATAGGGTGCCATTTGGGCCACCATGCACAATGATGTATCTGGGAGTGCTAAAGGAGTGGTTTCGTCTACAGTTTCATTGTGTGTCCCAGCCAGGCCTAATCTCTGTTAACCCAGAAGTCAACTCTTGAGTCATTTGTTCAGCTGCATGATTCCCCCCCCAGGGGACAAAACCCCTCAAAACAGTGACGAAAACCCTCAAAACTGAACTAATTGAACAGATTGAACAGTAAATGCTATATTCTACAGACAGATGATGGATTAAGTTATTCTGGTCATATTTTGTGGTTGTTCTGCAGACTGGATAACACACTTGTATGACATACACACACGTGAAAAGATAGAAGCACACACACACACGAATGAATGCGAGTGCACAGACACATGCATACAC